>NC_091559.1:3674856-3687356 GCF_042767895.1 Penaeus vannamei | reverse complement strand
CCACTCGTTCGAAGACCACTCCTTACAGCGACCAGACCCTGCTTATCGAGCTCGTCTCAGACACGAGCAGCTGGGACGAGGAGAGGAGGGCGGCAGACCACGCCTTGTCTGCACGACCATGAAACATATATTTTTGTTTTATTTTTTTGTATGTGTGTGTTGGTGTACACTAATCCACATACATAGGAGTGTCCACAAAGATTATATGAAAATCTGCCGCAATAGAGAGGGATATTAAGGCTTTATTTTGGGTAAGATGATGCATTTATTTCATCATTGTTATCTGTCTCCCTCTCTGTTCGTTTCTGTTTTTCTGCCTGTTTGTCGGTTTCCCATAAATATTTATTCAGTGTCTATCTAGCTGTCACACACTTCTTATGCCCCTTGCGCGCTCTCGCTCTCTCTCTCTCTCTCTCTCTCTCTCTCTCTATCTATCTATCTATCTCTAGCTGTCACACATTTCCTATTCCCTTTGCTCTCTCTCTCTCTCTCTTTCTCTCTCCCTCTCTCTCTATCTATCTCTAGCTGTCACACATTTCTTATTCCCTTTGCTCTCTCTCTAGCTGCCATACACTCCTTATTCCCTTTGCTCTCTCTTTCTCTATCTATCTATCTATCTCTTTCTCTCTTTCTAGCTGTCACACACTTCTTGTTCCCTTTGCTCTCTCTCTCTCTCTAGCTGCCATACACTCCTTATTCCCTTTGCTCTCTCTCTCTCTCTCTCTCTCTCTCTCTCTCTCTCTCTCTCTCTCTCTCTCTCTCTCTCTCTCTCTCTCTCTCTCTCTCTCTCTCTCTCTCTCTCTCTCTCTCTCTCTCTCTCTCTCTCTCTCTCTCTCTCTCTCTCTCTCTCTCTCTCTCTCTCTCTCTCTCTCTCTCTCTCTCTCTCTCTCTCTCTCTCTCTCTCTCTCCCAATTACCTCCTTCTTCTCCCCAATCTCCCTACCAGCAAGTTATAAACAGGAGGAACTGACCTGACAATTCTTTAGTGCAGACCCGATTCCCTTCAACATCGCCAAAGGCCCATTGAGAGGAAAGGTGACGTCACGGTTGCCAAGGACTCTTTCCGAAAAGCCTTTGGGTTTTACACTCTCATTTCACTCTCAGAAATCGGTGGTCTTATTTGCCCCTCGGTGAGCTGAGATCAATGGGGAGGAGATGTTTTTTTTTCCTTTTTTTTTTTACTTTTTTTTTTTTTTTGGGGGGGGGGTTGGTGACAGTTCGGCGTTCCCGAGGATCTGACATACGGACGGAAATACACACTCTGGAGTATGTTTGTGTGGGTGCAAGTGGATGTATAGACAAACAGATAGACACGTACGTATGTATAATATAACTTAACACACACACACACACACACACACCACACACACACACACACAAACGCAACACGCAGCACACAACACACACACACCACACACACACACACACACACAACACAAACACACACACACACACACACACACACACACACACACACACACATATATATATATATATATATATATATATATATATATATATATATATATATATATATATATATATATACATATATATAACCACACACCCGTGTATATCTGTGACTAAACAGGGACTGCCGAACAGAAATTTGCATACCTGAGCAGAGTTTTAATTATTTCCCCCTCGGGAGACACGCAGAGTTTAGAAGCTCCAGGACTCCGGGCTGAAGGACATGCCTGTTAAGACAACCGACAGGCGCCAACACACATGTCCAGGACCGTAGGGACTCATAAGGAAAGTGCCTGGTAATTCGGCAAGCTTTTTTTTTTTTTTTTTTTTTTTTGGCACGCTGTATGTTTGTGTCGATAAAACAAGGAAGGAAAAAAGTGCGTGGAATTTTACGTGGGTGTGATTTATTCTTGTATATAGGTCAGTATGTTTCCATTTATCTCTATTCATGTATTGAAGCATACGCACATACACGCATACATACATGCATGAATATATAATATATATATAGATAGATAGATAGATAGATAGATAGATAGATAGATAAATAGATAGATAGATAGATAGATAGATAGATAGATAGATAGATAGATAGATAGATAGATAGATATAGATAGATAGAAAGATAGATATAGATATAATTATGTATAGAAAAATATTTTATGCAAATAAAAGCATTTTTTTGTTCTTTGCTTGCGAGGTGTGCGTGTAAGTGAAAAAGCCTAAAATAATAGATATAAGCTCTGCAAGCCATGAACTCTAGGTAAAAAGCAAGCATGCTCATGTGTTACTAAGGTTTACAATCTTGCAATCGCTTCTAAATAACCTTTTTCTTCCAATTAGTCCCAGGTTCTATGCGCAACCGAACCAAAACAGGCCATCAAAGCGTCAGTATCGAGGCCTGACAACCAGAACCTTTCCGGGCGTTGCTATTCTGAGCTCAGCGTCAGGGAAAGAAAATTGCAGTCCTGTAAAGTGGTCAGGTAGCACTACACGAACGGCATCAGGGTTTCTAATACCCCTTTTGGGAACGAATTGAAAGAACGGCCGCCAATTTTATAGAAAGAGGCAGACGCGATAGCAATTCCTCGTTTCCGAGTATATATATAAGCAAGGAAACGTAGGTAAAGCAAAGGGATGGTAGATAAACGTAACGTAGACAAAGCAAAGGGATGATAGATAAACGCAACGTAGACAGAGCAAAGGGATGATAGATAAACGTAACGTAGACAAAGCAAAGGGATGATAGATAAACGCAACGTAGACAAAGCAAAGGGATGATAGATAAACGTAACGTAGACAAAGCAAAGGGATGATAGATAAACGTAACGTAGACAAAGCAAAGGGATGATAGATAACGTAACGTAGACAAAGCAAAGGGATGATAGATAAACGTAACGTAGACAAAGCAAAGGGATGATAGATAACGCAACGTAGACAAAGCAAAGGGATGATAGATAACGCAACGTAGACAAAGGAAAGGGATGATGGATAACGCAACGTAGACAAAGCAAAGGGATGATAGATAACGCAACGTAGACAAAGCAAAGGGATGATAGATAACGCAACGTAGACAAAGGAAAGGGATGATGGATAACGCAACGTAGACAAAGCAAAGGGATGATAGATAAACGTAACGTAGACAAAGCAAAGGGATGATAGATAACGCAACGTAGACAAAGCAAAGGGATGATAGATAACGCAACGTAGACAAAGGAAAGGGATGATGGATAACGCAACGTAGACAAAGCAAAGGGATGATAGATAACGCAACGTAGACAAAGCAAAGGGATGATAGATAACGCAACGTAGACAAAGCAAAGGGATGATAGATAAACGCAACGTAGACAAAGCAAAGGGATGATAGATAAACGTAACGTAGACAAAGCAAAGGGATGATAGATAAACGTAACGTAGACAAAGCAAAGGGATGATAGATAAACGTAACGTAGACAAAGCAAAGGGATGATAGATAAACGTACCGTAGACAAAGCAAAGGGATGATAGATAAACGTAACGTAGACAAAGCAAAGGGATGATAGATAAACGTAACGTAGACAAAGCAAAGGATGATAGATAAACGTAACGTAGACAAAGCAAAGGGATGATAGATAAACGTAACGTAGACAAAGGAAAGGGATGATAGATAAACGTAACGTAGACAAAGCAAAGGGATGATAGATAAACGTAACGTAGACAAAGCAAAGGGATGATAGATAACGCAACGTAGACAAAGCAAAGGGATGATAGATAAACGTAACGTAGACAAAGCAAAGGGATGATAGATAAACGTACCGTAGACAAAGCAAAGGGATGATAGATAAACGTAACGTAGACAAAGCAAAGGGATGATAGATAAACGTAACGTAGACAAAGCAAAGGGATGATAGATAAACGCAACGTAGACAAAGCAAAGGGATGATAGATAAACGCAACGTAGACAAAGCAAAGGGATGATAGATAAACGCAACGTAGACAAAGCAAAGGGATGATAGATAAACGTAACGTAGACAAAGCAAAGGGATGATAGATAAACGCAACGTAGACAAAGCAAAGGGATGATAGATAAACGTAACGTAGACAAAGCAAAGGGATGATAGATAAACGTAACGTAGACAAAGCAAAGGGATGATAGATAACGCAACGTAGATAAAGCAAAGGGATGATAGATAACGCAACGTAGACAAAGCAAAGGGATGATAGATAAACGTAACGTAGACAAAGCAAAGGGATGATAGATAAACGTAACGTAGACAAAGCAAAGGGATGATAGATAAACGTAACATAGACAAAGCAAAGGGATGATAGATAAACGTAACGTAGACAAAGCAAAGGGATGATAGATAAACGTAACGTAGACAAAGCAAAGGGATGATAGATAAACGCAACGTAGACAAAGCAAAGGGATGATAGATAAACGTACCGTAGACAAAGCAAAGGGATGATAGATAAACGTAACGTAGACAAAGCAAAGGGATGATAGATAAACGTAACGTAGACAAAGCAAAGGGATGATAGATAAACGCAACGTAGACAAAGCAAAGGGATGATAGATAAACGCAACGTAGACAAAGCAAAGGGATGATAGATAAACGCAACGTAGACAAAGCAAAGGGATGATAGATAAACGTAACGTAGACAAAGCAAAGGGATGATAGATAAACGCAACGTAGACAAAGCAAAGGGATGATAGATAAACGTAACGTAGACAAAGCAAAGGGATGATAGATAAACGTAACGTAGACAAAGCAAAGGGATGATAGATAACGCAACGTAGATAAAGCAAAGGGATGATAGATAACGCAACGTAGACAAAGCAAAGGGATGATAGATAAACGTAACGTAGACAAAGCAAAGGGATGATAGATAACGCAACGTAGACAAAGCAAAGGGATGATAGATAAACGTAACGTAGACAAAGCAAAGGGATGATAGATAAACGTAACGTAGACAAAGCAAAGGGATGATAGATAAACGTAACGTAGACAAAGCAAAGGAATGATAAATAAACGTAACGTAGACAAAGCAAAGGGATGATAGATAACGCAACGTAGACAAAGCAAAGGGATGATAGATAAACGTAACGTAAACAAAGCAAAGGGATGATAGATAAACGTAACGTAGACAAAGCAAAGGGATGATGGATAAACGTAACGTAAACAAAGCAAAAGGATGATAGATAAACGCAACGTAGACAAAGCAAAGGGATGATAGATAAACGTAACGTAGACAAAGCAAAGGGATGATAGATAAACGTAACGTAGACAAAGCAAAGGGATGATAGATAACGCAACGTAGACAAAGCAAAGGGATGATAGATAAACGTAACGTAGACAAAGCAAAGGGATGATAGATAAACGCAACGTAGACAAAGCAAAGGGATGATAGATAAACGTAACGTAGACAAAGCAAAGGGATGATAGATAAACGTAACGTAGACAAAGCAAAGGGATGATAGATAAACGTAACGTAGACAAAGCAAAGGGATGATAGATAAACGTAACGTAGACAAAGCAAAGGGATGATAGATAAACGCAACGTAGACAAAGCAAAGGGATGATAGATAAACGTAACGTAGACAAAGCAAAGGGATGATAGATAACGCAACGTAGACAAAGCAAAGGGATGATAGATAACGCAACGTAGACAAAGCAAAGGGATGATAGATAAACGCAACGTAGACAAAGCAAAGGGATGATAGATAAACGTAACGTAGACAAAGCAAAGGGATGATAGATAAACGCAACGTAGACAAAGCAAAGGGATGATAGATAACGCAACGTAGACAAAGCAAAGGGATGATAGATAAACGCAACGTAGACAAAGCAAAGGGATGATAGATAACGCAACGTAGACAAAGCAAAGGGATGATAGATAACGTAACGTAGACAAAGCAAAGGGATGATAGATAAACGCAACGTAGATAAAGCAAAGGGATGATAGATAACGCAACGTAGACAAAGCAAAGGGATGATAGATAACGCAACGTAGACAAAGCAAAGGGATGATAGATAAACGTAACGTAGACAAAGGAAAGGGATGATGGATAACGCAACGTAGACAAAGGAAAGGGATGATAGATAACGTAACGTAGACAAAGCAAAGGGATGATAGATAAACGCAACGTAGACAAAGCAAAGGGATGATAGATAAACGCAACGTAGACAAAGCAAAGGGATGATAGATAAACGTAACGTAGACAAAGCAAAGGGATGATAGATAAACGCAACGTAGACAAAGCAAAGGGATGATAGATAACGCAACGTAGACAAAGCAAAGGGATGATAGATAAACGTAACGTAGACAAAGCAAAGGGATGATAGATAAACGCAACGTAGACAAAGCAAAGGGATGATAGATAAACGCAACGTAGACAAAGCAAAGGGATGATAGATAAACGCAACGTAGACAAAGCAAAGGGATGATAGATAAACGTAACGTAGACAAAGCAAAGGGATGATAGATAAACGCAACGTAGACAAAGCAAAGGGATGATAGATAACGCAACGTAGACAAAGCAAAGGGATGATAGATAACGCAACGTAGACAAAGCAAAGGGATGATAGATAAACGCAACGTAGACAAAGCAAAGGGATGATAGATAACGCAACGTAGACAAAGCAAAGGGATGATAGATAACGTAACGTAGACAAAGCAAAGGGATGATAGATAAACGCAACGTAGACAAAGCAAAGGGATGATAGATAAACGCAACGTAGACAAAGCAAAGGGATGATAGATAACGCAACGTAGACAAAGCAAAGGTATGATAGATAAACGTAACGTAGACAAAGCAAAGGGATGATAGATAACGCAACGTAGACAAAGCAAAGGGATGATAGATAACGCAACGTAGACAAAGCAAAGGGATGATAGATAAACGCAACGTAGACAAAGCAAAGGGATGATAGATAACGCAACGTAGACAAAGCAAAGGGATGATAGATAACGTAACGTAGACAAAGCAAAGGGATGATAGATAAACGCAACGTAGATAAAGCAAAGGGATGATAGATAACGCAACGTAGACAAAGCAAAGGGATGATAGATAAACGTAACGTAGACAAAGCAAAGGGATGATAGATAACGCAACGTAGACAAAGCAAAGGGATGATAGATAAACGTAACGTAGACAAAGCAAAGGGATGATAGATAAACGTAACGTAGACAAAACAAAGGGATGATAGATAAACGCAACGTAGACAAAGCAAAGGGATGATAGATAACGCAACGTAGACAAAGCCAAGGGATGATAGATAAACGCAACGTAGACAAAGCAAAGGGATGATAGATAAACGTAACGTAGACAAAGCAAAGGGATGATAGATAACGCAACGTAGACAAAGCAAAGGGATGATAGATAAACGTAACGTAGACAAAGCAAAGGGATGATAGATAAACGTAACGTAGACAAAACAAAGGGATGATAGATAAACGCAACGTAGACAAAGCAAAGGGATGATAGATAACGCAACGTAGACAAAGCCAAGGGATGATAGATAAACGCAACGTAGACAAAGCAAAGGGATGATAGATAACGCAACGTAGACAAAGCAAAGGGATGATAGATAACGCAACGTAGACAAAGCAAAGGGATGATAGATAAACGTAACGTAGACAAAGCAAAGGGATGATAGATAACGCAACGTAGACAAAGCAAAGGGATGATAGATAACGTAACGTAGACAAAGCAAAGGGATGATAGATAACGCAACGTAGACAAAGCAAAGGGATGATAGATAAACGTAACGTAGACAAAGCAAAGGGATGATAGATAAACGTAACGTAGACAAAGGAAAGGGATGATAGATAACGTAACGTAGACAAAGCAAAGGGATGATAGATAAACGTAACGTAGACAAAGCAAAGGGATGATAGATAAACGTAACGTAGACAAAGGAAAGGGATGATAGATAACGCAACTTAGACAAAGCAAAGGTATGATAGATAAACGCAACGTAGACAAAGCAAAGGGATGATAGATAACGCAACGTAGACAAAGCAAAGGGATGATAGATAAACGTAACGTAGACAAAGCAAAGGGATGATAGATAAACGTAACGTAAACAAAGCAAAGGGATGATAGATAAACGCAACGTAGACAAAGCAAAGGGATGATAGATAACGCAACGTAGACAAAGCAAAGGGATGATAGATAACGTAACGTAGACAAAGCAAAGGGATGATAAATAACGCAACGTAGACAAAGCAAAGGGATGATAGATAAACGTAACGTAGACAAAGCAAAGGGATGATAGATAAACGCAACGTAGACAAAGCAAAGGGATGATAGATAACGTAACGTAGACAAAGCAAAGGGATGATAGATAACGTAACGTAGACAAAGCAAAGGGATGATAGATAACGCAACGTAGACAAAGCAAAGGGATGATAGATAACGCAACGTAGACAAAGCAAAGGGATGATAGATAACGCAACGTAGACAAAGCAAAGGGATGATAGATAAACGTAACGTAGACAAAGCAAAGGGATGATAGATAAACGTAACGTAGACAAAGCAAAGGGATGATAGATAAACGTAACGTAGACAAAACAAAGCAAAGGGATGATAGATAAACGTAACGTAGACAAAGCAAAGGGATGATAGATAAACGTAACGTAGACAAAGCAAAAGGATGATAGATAAACGCAACGTAGACAAAGCAAAGGGATGATAGATAACGCAACGTAAACAAAGCAAAGGGATGATAGATAAACGCAACGTAGACAAAGCAAAGGGATGATAGATAAACGTAACGTAGACAAAGCAAAGGGATGATAGATAAACGCAACGTAGACAAAGCAAAGGGATGATAGATAACGTAACGTAGACAAAGCAAAGAGATGATGGATAACGCAACGTAGACAAAGCAAAGGGATGATAGATAAACGTAACGTAGACAAAGCAAAGGGATGATAGATAAACGTAACGTAGACAAAGCAAAGGGATGATAGATAAACGTAACGTAGACAAAGCAAAGGGATGATAGATAAACGTAACGTAGACAAAGCAAAGGGATGATAGATAAACGCAACGTAGACAAAGCAAAGGGATGATAGATAACGAAACGTAGACAAAGCAAAGGGATGATAGATAACGCAACGTAGACAAAGCAAAGGGATGATAGATAACGCAACGTAGACAAAGCAAAGGGATGATAGATAACGCAACGTAGACAAAGCAAAGGGATGATAGATAAACGTAACGTAGACAAAGCAAAGGGATGATAGATAAACGTAACGTAGACAAAGCAAAGGGATGATAGATAAACGTAACGTAGACAAAGCAAAGGGATGATAGATATACGCAACGTAGACACAGCAAAGGGATGATAGATAAACGTAAAGTAGACAAAGCAAAGGGATGATAGATAACGTAACGTAGACAAAGCAAAGGGATGGTAGATAAACGCAACGTAGACAAAGCAAAGGGATGATAGATAAACGTAAAGTAGACAAAGCAAAGGGATGATAGATAAACGTAACGTAGACAAAGCAAAGGGATGATAGATAACGCAACGTAGACAAAGCAAAGGGATGATAGATAAACGTAAAGTAGACAAAGCAAAGGGATGATAGATAAACGTAACGTAGACAAAGCAAAGGGATGATAGATAACGTAACGTAGACAAAGCAAAGGGATGATAGATAAACGCAACGTAGACAAAGCAAAGGGATGATAGATAACGCAACGTAGACAAAGCAAAGGGATGATAGATAAACGCAACGTAGACAAAGCAAAGGGATGATAGATAACGCAACGTAGACAAAGCAAAGGGATGATAGATAACGTAACGTAGACAAAGCAAAGGGATGGTAGATAAACGCAACGTAGACAAAGCAAAGGGATGATAGATAAACGCAACGTAGACAAAGCAAAGGGATGATAGATAAACGCAACGTAGACAAAGCAAAGGGATGATAGATAAACGTAAAGTAGACAAAGCAAAGGGATGATAGATAACGTAACGTAGACAAAGCAAAGGGATGATAGATAACGCAACGCAGACAAAGCAAAGGGATGATAGATAAACGTAACGTAGACAAAGCAAAGGGATGATAGATAAACGTAACGTAGACAAAGGAAAGGGATGATAGATAAACGTTACGTAGACAAAGCAAAGGGATGATAGATAACGTAACGTAGACAAAGCAAAGGGGTGATAGATAAACGTAACGTAGACAAAGCAAAGGATGATAGATAACGTAACGTAGACAAAGCAAAGGGATGATAGATAAACGCAACGTAGACAAAGCAAAGGGATGATAGATAAACGTAACGTAGACAAAGCAAAGGGATGATAGATAACGTAACGTAGACAAAGCAAAGGGGTGATAGATAACGTAACGTAGACAAAGCAAAGGGATGATAGATAAACGTAACGTAGACAAAGCAAAGGGATGATAGATAAACGTAACGTAGACAAAGCAAAGAGATGATAGATAAACGTAACGTAGACAAAGCAAAGGGATGATAGATAAACGCAACGTAGACAAAGCAAAGGGATGATAGATAACGCAACGTAGACAAAGGAAAGGGATGATAGATAACGTAACGTAGACAAAGCAAAGGGATGATAGATAAACGTAACGTAGACAAAGGAAAGGGATGATAGATAACGCAACGTAGACAAAGCAAAGGGATGGTAGATAAACGTAACGTAGACAAGGAAAAGGGATGATAGATAACGCAACGTAGACAAAGCAAAGGGATGATAGATAAACGTAACGTAGACAAAGCAAAGGGATGATAGATAAACGCAACGTAGACAAAGCAAAGGGATGATAGATAACGCAACGTAGACAAAGCAAAGTGATGATAGATAAACGTAACGTAGACAAAGCAAAGGGATGATAGATAACGTAACGTAGACAAAGCAAAGGGATGATAGATAAACGTAACGTAGACAAAGCAAAGGGATGATAGATAACGCAACGTAGACAAAGCAAAGGGATGATAGATAACGCAACGTAGACAAAGCAAAGGGATGATAGATAAACGTAACGTAGACAAAGCAAAGGGATGCTAGATAAACGTAACGCCAACTCACTGGACAGACAAACAGCGACGTAGACAGATATTTAAAGGAGATTATGGTACGTTCTATGGCGGATGCGTCGTCACGTGTCCTATCCATTCCACTGAGATCATTGCCATCTGGAGAGCCCTTGGCGATGACGCAATATTATCAAATTGATTCACAAGGGTATGGTAGTATGGAGTACAAGAACGATTGATTCGCAAGGGTATGGCAGTATGGAGTACAAGAACGATTGATTCACAAGGGTATGGTAGTATGGAGTACAAGAACGATTGATTCACAAGGGTATGGCAGTATGGAGTACAAGAACGATTGATTCACAAGGGTATGGTAGTATGGAGTACAAGAACGATTGATTCACAAGGGTATGGTAGTATGGAGTACAAGAACGATTGATTCACAAGGGTATGGTAGTATGGAGTACAAGAACGATTGATTCACAAGGGTATGGTAGTATGGAGTACAAGAACGATTGATTCACAAGGGTATGGTAGTATGGAGTACAAGAACGATTGATTCACAAGGGTATGGTAGTATGGAGTACAAGAACGATATTTCTCTGTGTACGGTTACAGCAGGAAGGGGGGGGGGATGTGCCAGATTCGAGGCAAAGGGCAATGTATATTCCGGTAAAAGAAAGGAATATTCTTCGACTGCAGGACTAGTCACATATTCGACACTTCCCTATGGAACGCACAAGAATAGTTTAATATTAATTTAACAGAAGAATAATTTAATATTAATTTAATAGAAGAATGATTTAATAATTTAGTTGAAGAATACACCTCTTAGTCCAGTCAAGAGAGTGGCTAAGTCTCCTCCTTGCACTCTGGGAATAATTCCAGTCTAATAAAAAAAACTTTCTGATCTTACCAACCGTCCCAAAAAGGATCGGTTTCACCACTAATAGATTCTTAAATGTTTCAAACCGAAGACTACTCTATGATATAAAATGGAGAGCCACGGCTGTTCATTTTGAACCTTTGAACCGATAGATAATGATAGATATTTTCTTCAGCGTCCCTTAAATAGATAAATTTGATCCGATAGATAATGATAGATATTTTCTCCAGCGTTCCTGAAATAGGACAAGCCACAGATA
The DNA here is from genome assembly GCF_042767895.1 of Penaeus vannamei. NCBI lineage: Eukaryota > Metazoa > Arthropoda > Malacostraca > Decapoda > Penaeidae > Penaeus > Penaeus vannamei. Next base: position 3,675,243 of record NC_091559.1, on the reverse strand, counting down.
GACAGAAAACCTGAAAAGGACTTCCTGAATATCGTGAGGTTGTGTGTGACATTGATAACTTCTAAGGTCTCACAGAAAGGTGCTCTTGCCATGGTTATCTTACTAAATGTTTTTTTCTTTCTTTCTTTCCTCCCCCCCCCCCTTTTTTTCTTTCTTTCTTTCCTTTTTTTCCCGTTTTTTTTATTTTTTTTATTTATTTTTTTTTTACTACCATTTCGAGGAAACGGTGATCTATGCTACGTAGATGGCGTCACCGTTATGAATGATCCCCCGATAAGAAGACACAATTGAAGTCGACGTCTGAAGTCTGATTTTACTTAATATTATGGTAGTGAAGAAAAGGTCAAGATGGTGTGATCAGATGTGATTTGTTTTCTGTCACTTTAT
>NC_091559.1:3639856-3642356 GCF_042767895.1 Penaeus vannamei | reverse complement strand
CGATGGAACTGCAGCTATCAACGAGGCATCACACTGCTCAATATACCAGGCAGGATTCTCACATCCATCTGAGACGTATCAGGGACCACCTACTGAGGCACTAAAGGCCGGAGCAATCTGGATTCACTCCTGGCAACTCCACATAACGCTGTATCCTGGTTCTTCGAGTCATTGTAGAGCGCCGTCGTGAGTTCAGGCGTGGGCTGCTTGCAACCTACATCGAACTCAAGTTCTATACGGTTCATTTGGAATCACTGGGGAATCCTGAGAGGAATTATAACAACGATTTTTGGAGTAATGGCACGCCTGTATACTGCTACTAAAAGTGCTGTAAAGTGTGGTGGGGACCTGTCGCACATCTTCCCAATGAGTTCAGGAGTGAGGCAAAGCTGTGTTCTTGCGCCAATACCTTTCAACACTTGCATGGACTGGATACTAGGTAGAGCTAGTGTCCAAATTCATTGTGGAGTAACTGGGCAATATCAAGGTTATCGATCTTGACTCTGTTGACAATGGAAACTCTAGTGGTGGCTCTGGAAGCACTTAGCAATGAAGCAAAGCTCCTGGTTAAAGAGGTCTCCTGGACCAAGGCCAAGATCCAGGACTTTGGGGCCTGTTAAAAGAACCTTTTTGGTCGCTATATGCTTGTGGTGAGGACATCGATGTCTCAGAGAATTTTACATACCTTGGTAGTGTTGTTTATGACTCTGGACTATCAGGCCAAGAAGTCAGTAGATGGATTAGCCAGACAGCAGGGGTCATGAGATCTCTCGACATGGAGATGTTGGTACCTGTGCAGTTACCAGCGTTTGTGTTATCCCAAATATATTCTAACAGTATTACTATCTGGTAGCAAAACCTGGACATTACCCTGTGCCTTGGAGTTCCGTCTTAATTGCTTTTGCAATATGTCCTTTCGCTGGATGATGGGGTACAGCTGACGGGACCACATGTCCAACCAACGGGTTCCCCATGAGACTGGCACAGGACCTGTTACTTGCACAATCCGTGACCGTCACCTCAGGCTCTATGGGCACCTGGCTCGTTAATCCGGATGATCCTGCCTACCATGATATCTCCGGTCGAGATAACCTGGGCGGAGGAGGTCTGCAACCTAGGAAGTCGTGGCTTGGGCATTTTGATCAGATCTGCCACGAAGAGCTAGAGAAGATCTGAGTCCCTGCCTATTGGCTCTCCATGAGGGACCCTCGTAGGTGGAATTGAAGAGTGAATACGGATATGCGGCCCAGTGGTGATGATACTTATATGAATGCATTAAATAATGAATGCTTCTATGTATATATGCATTTATGTCCTTCTCTATGAGTGTGTGTATATATGTCCGTCTGTATGAGTGTATGTATGTCCGTCTGTATGAGTGTGTATGTATGTCCGTCTGTATGAGTGTGTGTATGTCCGTCTGTATGAGTGTGTGTATGTATGTCCGTCTGTATGAGTGTGTATATGTATGTCCGTCTGTATGAGTGTGTGTATGTATGTCCGTCTGTATGAGTGTGTGTATGTATGTCCGTCTGTATGAGTGTGTGTACGTATGTCCGTCTGTATGAGTGTGTGTATGTATGTCCGTCTGTATGAGTGTGTATGTATGTATGTCCGTCTGTATGAGTGTGTGTATGTATGTCCGTCTGTATGAGTGTGTGTATGTATGTCCGTCTGTATGAGTGTGTGTATGTATGTCCGTCTGTATGAGTGTATGTATGTATGTCCGTCTGTATGAGTGTATGTATGTCCGTCTGTATGAGTGTATGTATGTCTGTATGAGTGTGTGTATGTATGTCCGTCTGTATGAGTGTGTGTATGTATGTCCGTCTGTATGAGTGTGTGTATGTATGTCCGTCTGTATGAGTGTATGTATATATGTCCGTCTGTATGAGTATGTATGTCCGTCTGTATGAGTGTGTGTATGTATGTCCGTCTGTATGAGTGTATGTATGTCCGTCTGTATGAGTGTATGTATGTATGTCTGTATGAGTGTATGTATGTCCGTCTGTATGAGTGTATGTATGTATGTCCGTCTGTATGAGTGTATGTATGTCCGTCTGTATGAGTGTATGTATGTATGTCTGTATGAGTGTATGTATGTCCGTCTGTATGAGTGTATGTATATATGTCCGTCTGTATGAGTGTATGTATGTCCGTCTGTATGAGTGTATGTATGTATGTCTGTATGAGTGTATGTATGTCCGTCTGTATGAGTGTATGTATGTATGTCTGTATGAGTGTATGTATGTCCGTCTGTATGAGTGTATGTATGTATGTCTGTATGAGTGTATGTATGTCCGTCTGTATGAGTGTGTGTATGCATGTCCGTCTGTATGAGTGTGTGTATGTATGTCCGTCTGTATGAGTGTGTGTATGTCCGTCTCTATGAGTGTGTGTATGTCCGTCTGTATGAGTGTATGTATGTCCGTCTGTATGAGTATGTATGTCCGTCTGTATGAGTGTATGTATGTCCGTCTGTATGAGTGTATGTATGTCC
>NC_091559.1:3542356-3552356 GCF_042767895.1 Penaeus vannamei | reverse complement strand
CTCTCTCTCTCTCTCTCTCTCTCTCTCTCTCTCTCTCTCTCTCTCTCTCTCGTCTCTCTTCTCTCTCTCTCTCTCTCTCTCTCTCTCTCTCTCTCTCTCTCTCTCTATATATATATATATATATATATATATATATATATATATATATACATACATATATATATTTGTGTGGGTGTGTGTGTACATACATACACACACACACAAACACACAAACACACACACACACACACACACACACACACACACACATATATATATATATATATATATATATATATATATATATTATATATATGTATATATATATAAATATATATATATATATATATATATATATATATATATATATATATATATATATATATATATATATATATATATATATATATATATATATATATAAACATACATACATATATATATATATATATATATATATATATATATATATATATATATATATATATGTATATATATAATATATATATATATATATATATATATATATATATATACATATATATATATACATACATATTTATACATATATATACATATAAATATATATACATATGCGTGTATATGTATGTGTTTTTGTGTATTTGTGTGTGTGTGTGTGTGTGTGTACGTGTGTTTTTTTTATGTGTGTGTGAATGTATACGTATTTATGCGTGTTTGTGTGGGTGTCTTCGTGTGAGATTCGTCTTAATGAAGAATAAAACGACCACGAAGTCACTCCAAAAAAAAGCATTAGAGTTCCCATTCCCATTCCGAATACCCAGGGAATCGCAGGTGTCTTCGTAATCAGAGGTACAACTTACGGCTCATCTCGAAGACATAACACCAGGGGGCCGTGAGCTGTGAGGACCCCAGCTGATTCCCAGCGACAGCCTAAGTTAAGATTCATTTCCTTTTGGAGAATGTCTATTGAAGGGTAGGATGAGTCGGGATAAATGTCCGAAGTTTTGAAGTTTGTGTTTTTATATGGGGCTTGGGGTTCTATGTGTTTATTATTCTGCGTGTAGGTATAACGAGTAAGATTATGCAGAATTTCGTTTATTTTTTAGAAAGATGTTTATGTGTTATTTTTAGAAAGGTGTTTATGTGATCAGGAAAGCGCCATTAGATGAAGGTGTTTGCTTCCATGAAAATAAATGGATAGTTTATGATCATTTTCTATTTTATTGCTCACTCCCTCAGTTGCTTCCTCTTTCCTTTCTCATCTTTCACTGCCATCAATTTTCCTGTTTTTTCCTGGTGCAAAAAAATTATTTCCATTACACGCAAATGTCTCAATTTCAACATCATATCAAAATTGTACACTTTCGGATTGCAACGTAATTCTGACCTTTGATGCTTCCAGTTATAGTTTTAGTGGCGTTTAAATTGCTGTGGTTCTTTAGGGATAATTATAATAATCTGAATGGTAATGGTAATAAAATCACCATTATTAGGATCACCAACAGCTGTATTATTGGCAGTAATATCAATAAACATGTGGTAGTAGAGAAGTTACCGTTAATATAGTTAGAATTACACATAGTTACCATTTATATCACTTTCATGCCACTAATCAGGATTATCAATATTATTATCGTTCGTATCATTGAATCTAGCAAACATATTTCCATGAATATAATTACAATTCATCCTCGTTAAATCTCAAATACCCCAGACCGCTCACTATTAACATCCAATGCCTTTAAAACACGTAGGCAAAATATTGTATTCGACCATTATAGATTTAATGACATCGCCAACTAGGTCTTGCATCGAAATGGGCGAAAAAAATGCTATAATAAGAATTTTGTTCGATGCAAAGAGACCTGGAATAATACCTGTCTTGTATAGCTGCTTACACTCATTAAGAAATTATTCATGAATAATTTGTGAATAAGGTGGGTGTATATATATCGTTTATGCATATTGAGGATTTTTATAATAGGCATTATGTCAAGGGATTTGTTTCATTATTAACTATATTGATTTTTATTAGTATGTCAAAAATAATTAAGATTTTTTTTTTTCATTTTCAGCTAGGCTATAAATTTTTATTAGTATGCCAAAAATAATTAAGATAATCGTTAGTCCCAATTACGTAGAAACGTATCTACTTCCTTATTTGGTAAGTTCTCTTATCTTTGGTGTTATTATTATCATCATCATTAGGAATACCATAAATATTACCATAGCTAAAGTCGTCCTGATGGTTTTAGTGAAGACTTCCATATATTACGTTATCATTAGCATGTTTTCATTTGTTTTCATTGTCATTATTTCATCTGTTATGATATTACCATAATTCCTCTTATTTGACCTTAATCTATCTTAATCTTTTTCTTTGCAACTTAATCTATCTGATCTTTTGGTTTGCAACATAATCTATCTGTATCTTTTTTTATTGTATTGCAACTTAATCTATCTGATCTTTTGGTTTGCAACATAATCTATCTGTATCTTGTTTTATTGTATTGCAACTTAATCTATCTGATCTTTTGGTTTGCAACATAATTTATCTGAATCTTTTTCTCTGCAACTTAATCTATATTTTCTTTGCAACTACATCTATCTTTTGGTTTACAACATAATCTATCTGAATCTTTTTCTTTGCAACTGAATCTGTCTTTTGGTTTGCAATATAATCTATCTGAATCTTTTTCTTTGCACCTTAAATCTATATTTTGATTTGCAACATAATCTATCTGAATCTTTTTCTTTGCAACATAATCTATCTGAATCTATCTGAACTTAATCTATCAGATCTTTTGGTTTGCAATATAATCAATCTGAATCTTTTTCTTTGCAACTTAATCTATAATTTGGTTTGCAATCCATCTGACCTTCTTTTACTTTACGAATCACATATTGCAGCCGAATCACCTGCCAGATTTATTTTGAAAATCCCACGCAGCTAATCTGCCTTTTCCATTTGGTTCGTAAAAAAAAAAAAAAAAAAAAAAAAAAAAAAAAAAAAAAAGTGATAAAGCAACCGGAAAAAACGAAAAAAAAAAAAAAGCGCGATCATAGGTTCCATCATTTCAGTTGCAATTTACAGCCATTTAATGAATCGTAAATTGGCCCAAACAGGATGCGGACTAAACCAGATGCTTTGGAAGGATTTTAACCGTGATACTTTCAAAGGATTTGTTACATTAGATTTGCAGATCAAGGGGGCGTGTTATAGGATTTTCTGGTTAAAGAAGTATATCTATATTTTTAGAATTGAGATAACTTATCTTTATGGTTTAGCGGAGTAGGGTAGTTGGCGTGTTAATGGTGTTATCGATAATAATTATATGAGGATGATAATGAGGATAATGATAGCAGTTTTAAGGAAAATGATTAGCTTGATAATGATGACATAATTGATGATTATGGTGACAATGATGATGATAATGTCAATGTCAATGTCAGTGTCAATGTTAATGTTAATGATTTGATGGTGTTATTGATAGCGATGTTGATGATAGTGATGATAATGATGATGGTGATGATAATGATGGTGGTGATGGTAATAATGATAATGATGGTGATGATAATCATGATAATGATGGTGGTGATGATAATAATGATAATGATAATGATGATGGTAATGATAATGATGATAATATTGATAATGATGAAGATACCTAGTACCAAAGACTACACAATGAATAAATAAGACAATAAAATAATTAAAATTAACCTGTTAACTAAACCTCTTCAGGAGAGACGAATTAATATAATTACTTTCACAAGGTCCGGTACGTAATTAGGGTTTACATAGGCTTTAGAACTCTCCCATCATGTTCGCAAAATATACCTATTTGGTGTATACAGATTTAGCCAATAAACTTGAACTTCTGGCTAGGGAGGGAGAGAAAAGGGGGGGATGGGAGAGAAAAGGGAGGAGGGGGAGGGGGAGAGGGGATACCAGATGGGGGGATGGGAGGGGGGAGAGGGGGTACCAGGTGGGGGGGATGGGAGGGGAAGAGGGTGGTATCAGGTACGGGGAAGGGAGAGGGAGAGGGGGTACCAGGGGGGCGGGGGGAGGGAGAGAAAGGAGGGAGGGGAAGGGGGAGGGGAGGGGGATACCAGGTGGGGGGATGGGAAGGGGGAGAGGGGGGTACCAGGTGGGGGGAAGGGAGAGGGAGAGAGGTACCAGATGGGAAAGGGGGAGGGAGAGGGGGTTACCAGGTAAGGGAAGGGAGAGAGAGAGGGGGTACCAGGTACGGGGAAGGGAGAGAGAGAGGGGGTACCAGGTACGGGGAAGGGAGAGAGAGAGGGAGAGGGGGTACCAGGTGGGGGAGGGGAAAAGGAGAGAGGGGTACCAGGTAAGGGGAAGGGAGAGGGAGAGGGGGTACCAGGTAAGGGGGAAGGGAGAGGGAGAGGGGGTACCAGATAGGGGGAAGGGAGAGGGGTAGGAGGTGCCAGGTAAGGGGAAGGGACAGGGAGAGTGGGTACCAGGTACGGGGAAGGGAGAGAGAGTGAGGGGGGTACCAGGTAAGGGGAAGGAGAGGGAGAGGGGGTACCAGGTAAGGGGAAGGGAGAGAGAGAAGGGGTACCAGGTACGGGGAAGGGAGAGAGAGTGAGGGGGTACCATGTGGGGGGGAAGGGAGAGAGAGGGGGGGGGTACCAAGCTACGGGAAAGGGAGAGAGGGAAAGGGGGGTACCAGGTAAGGGAAAGGGAGAGAGAGAGAGGGATAGGGGGTACCAGGTAAGGGAAGGGAGAGGGAGAGGGAGTATCAGGTAAGGGGAAGGGAGAGGGGGTAACAGGCAAGGGAAGGGAGGGGGAGAGAGGTACCAGGTACGGGGAAGGGACAGAGAGAGAGGGGTACCAGGTACGGGGAAGGGAGGAGGGAGAGGGGGGTACCAGGTAAGGGGGAAGGGAGAGGGAGAGTGGGTACCAGGTGGGGAGGAAGCGAGAGGGAGAGGAGGTACCAGGTACAGGGGAAGGGAGAGGGAGAGGGGGGTACCAGGTGAAGGGAAGGGGGAGGGAGAGGGGGTACCAGGTAAGGGGAAGGGAGAGAGAGCGAGGGGGGGGTACCAGGTACGGGGAAGGAGAGAGAGAGAGGGATACCAGGTGCGGGGAAGGGAGAGGGAGAGGGGGTACCAGGTACGGGGAAGGGAGAGAGGGAGAGGTGGTACCAAGTACGGGAAAGGGAGAGAGGGAGAGGGGGTACCAGGTTCGGGGAAGGGAGAGAGAGTGAGGGGGTACCAGGTACGGGGAAGGGAGAGGAGAGGGGTGGTACCAGGTAAGGGAAAGGAGAGGGAGAGAGGGTACCAGGTAAAGGGGAAGGGAGAGGGAGAGGAGCATACCAGCTACGGGGAAGGAGAGGGAGAGAGGTACCAGGTACGGAGAAGGAGGAGAGAGAGGGAGTATCATGTAGGGAAAGGAAGGGGGGAGAGAGGGTACCAGGTACGGGAAGGGAGAGGGAGAGAGGGGGGTACCAGGTAAGGGGAAGGGGAGAGGGAGAGGGTGGTACCAGGTGGGGGGATAGGAGAGAGGGAGGAGGGATTACCAGGTACGGGGAAGGGAGAGAGAGCGAGGGGGTACCAGGTATGAGAAGGGAGAAGGAGAGGGGGTACCAGGTACGGGGAAAGGAAGGGAGAGGGAGAGGGGGTACCAGGTGAAGGGAAGGGAGAGGAAGAGCGGGTACCAGGTAAGGGGAAGGGAGAGGGAAAGTGGGGTACCAGGTACGGGAAGGAGAGGAGAGAGAGGTACCAGTTACGGAGAAGGAGGAGAGAGAGGGAGTATCATGTACGGGAAAGGAAGGGGAGAGAGAGGGGTACCAGGTAAGGGGAAGGGAGAGGGAGAGAGAGGGTACCAGGTACGGGGGAAAGGAGAGGGAGAGGTGGTACCAGGTACGTGGAAGAGAGAGAGAGGGGGGGGGATACCAGGTAAGGGAAGGGAGAGGGAGAGAGGTACCAGATGGGAAGGGGAGAGGGAGAGAGGGAGTATCATGTACGGGAAAGGAAGGGGAGAGAGAGGGTACCAGGTACAGGGGAAGGAGAGAGGAGAGTGGGTACCAGCTACGGGGGAAAGGGAGAGGGAGAGAGGTACCAGGTACGGAGAAGGAGGAGAGAGAGGGAGTATCATGTAGGGAAAGGAAGGGGAGAGAGAGGGTACCAGGTACGGGGAAGGGAGAGGAGAGAGGGGGGTACCAGGTAAGGGGAAGGGGAGAGGGAGAGGTGGGTACCAGGTGGGGGATAGGGAGAGGGAGAGGGGGATACCAGGTAAGGGAAGGGAGAGAGAGCGAGGGGGTACCAGGTATGAGAAGGGAGAAGGAGAGGGGGGGGTACCAGTTACGGGGAAAGGAAGGGAGAGAGGGAAGTACCAGCTACGGGAAAGGGAGGAGGAGAGAGGGTACCAGAAACGGGAAAGGGAGAGAGGGAGAGGGGGTACCAGGTACGGGGAAAGGAGGGCGAGAGAGGGGCTACCAGCTACGGGGAAGGGAGAGAGAGTGAGGGAGTACCAGGTACGGGGAAGGGAGAGGGAGAGGGGGTACCAGGTACGGGGAAGGGAGAGAGAGAGGGGGTACCAGGTGGGGAGGGGGGGAGGGCAGGAAGGCCACGGACTATAATGGAGGAAACTTCCCTGCAAGATTGCCTGCCGGGTATGCCAGCGACGCGGCTTTTTCACTGTCATGGAAGCCAAAGTGATTGGAGATGACACTGGTCGCACTTTGGTGATCGTAAATATTGTCACTGTTGTTCTTACAAAAGTGTAATATTTATGACTTGTTACTATTTCATATATTACAAAATTGTTATACTTGTGACTGTTGTTGTTACTATTTCATTCCTTGATGAAAATAATTATCGTAAATTTGTTGTTCTTTTTATTGACTGTATCTTCTTCCATTATGTTTAAACCTTCACCCAACGAATTTACAAAGAAGAAGAACCGAATAAGTAAAAACATAATGAAAATCGGTATTACCCAGATAGATAGAGCAATCAATATAAGAGTATTGCGTCATTCGTTCCGCCAGCTGACCTCCTTGGGTACCCTGCCTGATCCATTTCAATTACCTAAACCAGATGATGCAATCCCAGGTGGTTGGAAATCGCTGCCTCATTTTTTTTCTTAAAGGTCTTGAGTGTTTAATGAAGGTATTAGTGTATGTCGACGTGGATACAGATACGGCTGGGTTCCATTTGTGGAAGAATTTAGCAGCAAGGATGGGGGTTCATGTGTGGGGTTAGAGTCTGTTAAGTGATGGTATGTTCTATTTTTTCTTTGTCTCTCTCTCTTTGTCTCGCTCGCTCTCGGTCTCGCTCTCTCTTTGTCTCGCTCTCTCTCTCTCTCTCTCTCTCTCTCTCTCTTTCTCTCTCTCTCTCTCTCTCTCTCTCTCTCTCTCTCTCTCTCTCTCTCTCTCTCTCTCTCTCTCTCTCTCTTTCTCTCTCTCTCTTGCTCACTTTCTGTCACTCTCTCTTTTTCTGTGTCCCACTCTCTCTCTCTCTCTCTCTCTCTCTCTCTCTCTCTCTCTCTCTCTCTCTCTCTCTCTCTCTCTCTCTCTCTCTCTCTCTCTCTCTCTCTCTCTCTCTCTCTCTCTCTCTCGCCGTCTGTCTCTCTCTCTCTCTCTCTCTCTCTCTCTCTCTCTCTCTCTCTCTCTCTCTCTCTCTCTCTCTATCCCTATCTATCTATCTTTCTATCTATCTGTCTATCTCTATCTCTCTCTCTCTCTTTGTCTCGCTCTCTCTCGCTCTCTCTCACTCTCTATCTCTCTCTAAGTTTCTTTCTCTCTCTCTCTCTCTCTCTCTCTCTCTCTCTCTCTCTCTCTCTCTCTCTCTCTCTCTCTCTCTCTCTCTCTCCTCTCTCTCTCTCTCTCTCCCTCCCTCTCTCTCTCTCTCTCTCTCTCTCTCTCTCTCTCTCTTTCTCTCGTTTTTTCTTATTCCCTTTTACTTCGACTGTGCACAGAGAAACTTTTGCAGATTAGTTTGCTCACTTTTAAATTCTTTTTGCAATACCTCTCCTTATAATCATGATTTTTGATGTTTTTGTTACGATAAAGATAAACTGAGGCTGCATAAGCTTAGTGTATAATAATGATAATGATAATGATAATAATAATAATGATAATAATAATAATGATGATAATGATAATGATAAAAATAATAACAATAATATCAATGATGAATTTGATAATAAGAGTTGTGATACTAATGATACTAACAATAATAATAATGATAATAGCAATGGTAATAATAATAATGATAATGATTATATGACTAATAATAATGATAATAATGATAATAATGATAATAATAATGATGATAATAAGAACAACACTGATAATGGTAGAAAAAAAATATTGGTAATGATAATAATAACAGTAAAAATATTATTAGTAGTAACAATAACAGTAGTAATAAAAACAACTAAACAACAACAACAACCTATAAAAATAACCATAAAAGAAAACAGGAAAGAATGACGTTATATATCACCATAACCAAAGCCTCACTGTAAAGCCGAGTTGCCATCAGTCACTATTCGCTTGACAGACGAGGATCTCCGAACCCTGTCATTGTGGCACGTTTGTCATATTTACATTATTCGAAATCCTAATTGACAGACAACATTCGTACAGTCAAAATGGGGAAATTAATTGACATGTCTCAAAAGTGATACATTAATATGGATACATTGAAGTGTTATTAATGAAGTGGAATAATTCCTTTTGTGATTTAATGTCATTTTAGATTCACTGACACGGTTGCATTAACCTCTGCTAATTGTTTTTGTTTTTTGTTTTTCTTTATGCCAAATTAGGTTAGTTACGTAATTAAGGCATAAACTGATTCATTATCTGCATTTTCCAAAAGGATTAACATTTGTTGAATGAGAAAATTAACATATAACAAAAGGAAGAAAGAACATAATAAAAAAAAAAACTTGACGTTGGTATGATTAGAAGAATAAAGACAGTAAAACGTGTAGATTAACGCATAGTAGAGAATAAACATTAAATAGAAGAAAAAATAACGTTTGCAGAACCAGTAGATTCATGCATCATAGCAAGTAAAAAAAAAAGAAAAAAAAAAAAGGATAAAATAAAATAAAATAAATCGTAACTCTTCTTAATCTTACGAAATTATAAACAAGTACATAATACTCCATCTCCTCGCATCTCCCAAGACAACAACTCCACTCTAAGAAACTTACAAGGAAAAATAATAATAAGAAAGAGAGATAAAATAAAATAAGATAATAAAAAAATAAGAAAGAGAGACACGGAAAATCCCTCCACTAAAATCCAGAGAACATTATATACAAACGCCAAACACGTCGATATCTTTGACCATAAACCGGCCTCGTCTTCTGGATCCGATTCGACCCGCGGCAATCCCTTGGTCTTATGCGATATCAGGAAGTGATAGACGGGATCCTGACCCAAGCTGACCTTCCCTTTTGTAGATTACACGGAAGCAGCCCAAAGTAGGAAAGCGTGGGGAGGGGGGGAGGAAGAAGAAGGAGGAGGAAGGGGAGGAAGGAAAGAGAGAGGGGAGAGGGAAAGAGGAAGGAGAGGAAGGAATGAGAGGGGAGAGGGAAGGAGGAAGGGGAGGAAGGAAAGAGATGGTGAGAGGGAAGGAGGAAGGAGGAGGAAAGAGAGGGGAGAGGGAAAGGGGAAGAAGGAGGAAACATGGAAAGGAAAAAGGGAGGGAGGAGGGAGAGGGGAAGGAAAGAGGAGGGGAAGGGAGGAAGGAGAGTGAGAGAAAGGTGGAGGAGGAGGAAGGAGGGAGAGAGGAAAGGGAGGGAGGGGCGGGAGGATAAAAGAGAGGAGGTAGTGTACGGGGAGAAAAAGAGTAAACGGAAAGGGGAGAGTGAAGGAGATAGATGGACAGAGAGAGAAAGAGCGAGAGAGAGAGAAAGAGGGAGTGAGAGAGAGGAAGAGAGAGTGAGAGACAGGAAGAGAGAAACAGAGACAGAGTCAGAGAGAGAGAGAGAGAGAGAGAGAGAGAGAGAGAGAGAGAGAGAGAGAGAGAGAGAGAGAGAGAGAGAGAGAGAGAGAGA
>NC_091559.1:3484856-3487356 GCF_042767895.1 Penaeus vannamei | reverse complement strand
TAAACTGAATGAATGATAAATGGTCTGAATGGCTATTGTTTTGTATTATTATATTATATAAGCAGTTCTAGATCATCATCAAAATTACTTGCTATATTTTAAACATTCTTTATGATTTAAGCTTAGCGACAAATAAGAAGAATAGTTAATATGAATAAGTTGGCATTCGCTATCAATTTCTTTTAATATTTGCTTTGAAGAAGAAATATTTGGGAACTCATAACCAAAACGAACTTTGTTTATCAAGGAGTAATTTTTTTCTATTGATAGTTATACTACAAATGTTTCGCAAAGTTACTTCCAATTAGCTTTTTTTTTAGTCTTATACTTTGGTTACGTCTTCTCTGAAAGGATGCTTGTCTATCTTGAACGTAAACAACTTTGAGGCATTCTAGAACGCGTCTTAATTGTAATAACTAACTATGCAATAGCTTGTTTACTTGAAACTGCCAATTATAACTAATACGTATATATATTAGTGTGTTCTATAAGATAAAACGATTGAGATTCTCCTGAATTTTAGGTACTGTACAGAGAAACTTTACAAACGACATAAAGATCTTTAGCGAATATGTGACCAGTGACAGCAAGCCTCTTCTGGCTTAAAAGAAAATAACATTGAACTATAAGGTTTGTCGCTGTTCATGCCTCCATGGCCACGGGGAGCTAGACATAAATCTTAGTCGGTAACTGCACCGTCCATAAAGATGGCATTCTTTCTCAGACACAAAAGTCTATCCTTTTTCGAACCTCTGTAATGGTTTCAATGTTTGTATATGTATATATATATATATATATATATATATATATATATATATATATATATATATATATATATATGTGTGTGTGTGTGTGTGTGTGTGTGTGTGTGTGTGTGTGTGTGTGTGTGTGTGTGTGTGTGTTTACGTATATATGTGCGTGTGTGTTTGTTAGAGTATCATTCATTATTGTTTGATCAACCTTATATATTTCATGCTAAAGTTCTATGTACTATCATGAACACGAGTAGATATTTTTAAAAATTCCTTGAGGCGAGGAAACAATATGCGAGGTCATGCATTCCCATAAACACGGACAGTTTTATTATTTTTTTTATATAACATTTCAACCACGTGGGAAGACTGAGCTCTTTAAACCATCTTCCCATAGATTTCAGCTTCAAGAATTTTATGTAATTCATTTGAAGATTTTGGCCAAAGACGCTAAGACTGAGGAGAGCTCAAGGTGGCACCGGTTGGAGCACAGTGCCAAAAACCTTCAAGCCGGAAGTCTGGCTCTTCTGTCACCCTGAGCAGCCGAGTCAGTTTACAGGTTTTGTCGAGATAACATTTTGTACGAAATGAACATAGGAAAATGAACATATACTGTAGTGTCTTTTAAGTAAAATACTTTCCTCCACTCCCTTACCTCTCTTCTTTCTCTCTCTCTCCCTGTTTGCTTGTTTATTTCACGCTGTTTCGTTTTTATCTGTTTGTCCAGTGCATTTCTATCCTTTACCTGACAAAAGCAATATGTCATAAAAGGCTGATGCTTCTCATTTCACTTTTCTTTTTTTTCTTTTTTTGTGAAGTACCCCCTACAATTCTCAATATATGAGACGACGTAGGGATAGCCAATCGTAATTCAATCCGGAAGGGGGAGCAAAAAAAAAAAAAAGAGCAAAGAGGAAAATCAAAACCAAACGACAAAACCAACAAATCCTCGGCTATCTCATCCACTGTGAATCACTTTTAGACACATACGGCTGTGAATCACTTTTAGACACGTACGAATTTCCCATTTCACAAGGCAGGCTCAGCGCGACTCATGCGCCCTCTCACCCCGTCACCTCGACACAGCCAGCCAGTCGCCTCTTCTTGGCCCACAGTCGCTCCCCAACCGCCGTCGGGTGAGGAGGGTCGCTGCTCTCGCCTTCTCTTACGTTCAGCGGGCTGCACTCAGGTCATAGAGTGAAGAAATCTGAGGCAAGTAAAAGGATTTATTATTATTTTTCTGTTTGCATTTCTTTGCTCTTGAATCAGTGAGAATGAACTTAAAGTATTTATTTAAGTAAAGGCGCATGTGCACACGCACTCATCATGCAGATACGGATACATACACAAAAGAAAATGTATTATTATAGGTGTACATGTGATTATGACAAGTAGTGATAGTGATAATAACGATATAGTAACTAAGATCTTGATTATGGTAATGATAACGATAGGGTTAACAAGGATGATGATAACCCCCCTTATCATCATCATCGTCATAATAATGATGATAATGGTAGTAATTCCTATGATAATGAAGATGAGAATGATAATGGTAATAACAATTATGATTATGATAAATATATTAATCATAAAAAAAATAGTAATAAATATAATGATAAAAATAACTACAATAATAATAGTAACAGTAATGATGACGATGATAATAAAAATGATAATCATAACATAATAATATTAATAATCATAATGATAATGATACTGACTACAGTAATAGTAATAATGATGAT
>NC_091559.1:3362356-3367356 GCF_042767895.1 Penaeus vannamei | reverse complement strand
TATATATATATATATATATATATATATATATATATATAAATATATATATATATATATATATATATATATATATATATATATATATATATATACATATATACATATATATACATATATATGTATATTTATGTTTAAATGTGTGTGTGTGTGAAACATTGATTGAATTAATGAATACAAGCTTTACTCGCAACTTTTTCTTCCCCTTTCTCCCAGGAGGGCAAGCAGCAGGTAGAGTACCGACTGGAAGACAACTTCGGCGCCCTGAACGTTGACACAAAGGGAAACCTCGGCTTGTCGAGTCCATTGGATCGCGAGAATTTCGACGGCGGAAAAGCAGTGGTCAAGGTGATCGGTGTTGACCAGGGGTTACCGCATCCTCTGTCATCCACGGCGACTGTCACGATTTCAATTAACGATGAGAATGACTGTCCTCCTCATGTTGTTGATACGGTCTTCCACGTGACGGAGGAGAGGCAGTCTACACTCTTAGGTGTCTTGAAGGCGTTTGACCAAGATGACTGGGAACTTGGCCACGGTCCTCCGTTTTCCTTCGCTCTCGCTTCCTCGAATCCTCCCGAAGTTTTGAACCTCTTTAACATCAAATTCGATGCTGGTAAGAATAAGATTACATAGAATAATTAGTTAGATATATAAAAAAGTAAATAATAAGTAAGGAAAAGCGAAACATGATCTTAATATACATCAGTATATCATGACTTTAACCTCCATCTTCACAAAACAAACGTAAAAAAAAAAAACTATTGATCTTAATATACATTTGCATATCATGACTTTAACCTCCACCTTCACAAAACAAACGTTAAAAAAAAAGCAAACTAATGATCTTAATATACATCAGTATATCATAACTATAACCTCCATCTTCACAAAACAAACGTAAAAAAAAAAAAAACTATTGATCTTAATATACATTAGTATATCATGACTTTAACCTCCATCTTCACAAAACCGTAAAAAAAAAGCAAACTTATGATCTTAATATACATTAGTACATCATAACTATAACCTCCATCTTCACAAAACAAACGTAAAAAAAAAGCAAACTATTGATAAATATATATATATATATATATATATATATATATATATATATATATATATATATATATATATATATATATATATATATATATATATATATATAATCTTCACAAAACAAACGTAAAAAAAAAGCAAACTAATGATCTTAATATACATCAGTATATCATAACTATAACCTCCATCTTCACAAAACAAACGTTAAAAAAAAACTATTGATCTTAATATACATTAGTATACCATGACTTTAACCTCCATCTTCACAAAACAAACGTAAAAAAAAGCTAAACTAATGATCTTAATATACATCAGTACATCATAACTATAACCTAATTTATATATTATATTTATATATTATATTTATAAACTAATGATCTTAATATACATTAGTATATCATAATCATAACCTCCATCTTCACAAAACAAACGTAAAAAAAAAAACTATTGATCTTAATATACATTAGTATATCATGACTTTAACCTCCTTCACAAAACAAACGTAAAAAAAAGCGAAACTATAGATCTTATTATACATTAGTATATCATGACTTTAACCTCCATCTTCACAAAACAAACGTAAAAAAAAAAACTATTGATCTTAATATACATTTGCATATCATGACTTTAACCTCAATCTTCACAAAACAAACGTAAAAAAAAAAGCGAAACTAATGATCTTAATATACATTAGTATATCATGACCATAACCTCCATCTTCACAAAACAAAAACATTTTAAAAAATTCCCACAATCCCTCAATCCCATTCCAGAGCTGTCCAACTCTGGAATGGGATTGAGGGACTGAGGAAATTTTTATATTTAATTAATTCCTCAATTTAATTTAATTGAATTAATTTAATTTAATTTAAATAAATTAAATTAATTTAATTTAATTTAATTAATTGAATTTACTTAATTCCTCAATTTAGTTTAATTGAATTAATTTAATTTAATTTAATTTAATTAATTTAATTTAATTTAATTTAATTAATTTAATTTAATTAATTCCTCAATTGTGCTCTACATATTCAAGATTTGGACAGCGGTCGCGGCGGTGCAGAGTTGTGGACGACGGGACCCATAGACCGGGAAGTACGAAAGCAGCTGCAGGTGTTTGTACGAGTAACGGATACACAGGGCTTGGCAGATACAACGAATATAACCGTTTTAGTAGATGACATTAACGACAATCCTATGTCACCTGCTACGAAATCTGTTTACCTTTGGAGGCCCGAGGTAAGGTGGCTATGTCGGGTAGCCGCAAATTAGAACAAACGTAAAGAGTGGATAATGAATGATGGAAATTCTTATTAATCATAATGATGAAAATTATTATTAATCATAATGATGAAAATTATTATTAATCATAACGATGAAAATTATTATTAATCATAATGATGAAAATTATTATTAATCATAATGATGAAAATTATTATTAATCATAATGATGAAAATTATTATTAATCATAATGATGAAAATTATTATTAATCATAATGATGAAAATTATTATTAATGATAATGATGAAAATTATTATTAATCATTATGATGGAAATTATTATTAATCATAATGATGAAAATTATTATTAATCATAATGATGAAAATTATTATTAATCATAATGATGAAAATTATTATTAATCATAATGATGAAAATTATTATTAATCATTATGATGGAAATTATTATTAATCATAATGATGAAAATTATTATTAATCATAATGATGAAAATTATTATTAATCATAATGATGAAAATTATTATTAATCATAATGATGAAAATTATTATTGATCATAATGATGAAAATTATTATTAATCATAATGATGAAAATTATTATTAATCATAATGATGAAAATTATTATTAATCATAATGATGAAAATTATTATTAATCATAATGATGAAAATTATTATTTATCATAATGATGAAAATTATTACTAATCATAATGATGAATATTATTATTAATCATAATGATGAAAATTATTATTAATCATAATGATGAAAATTATTATTAATCATAATGAAGAAAATTATTATTTATCATAATGATGAAAATTATTACTAATCATAATGATGAATATTATTATTAATCATAATGATGAAAATTATTATTAATCATAATGATGAAAATTATTATTAATCATAATGATGGAAATTATTATAAATCATAATGAAGAAAATTATTATTAATCATAATGATGAAAATTATTATTAGTCATAATGATGAAAATTATTATTAATCATAATGATGAAAAATTATTATTAATCATAATGATGAAAATTATTATTAATCATAATGATGAAAATTATTATTAATCATAATGATGAAAATTATTATTAATCATAATGATGAAAAATATTATTAATCATAATGATAGTAATATGGATAATCATAGAATGGTAATATTAATTATAACAATAATGATGATAAATATGATAATGAAAATCATATTACTAATAATGGTGATGATGATGATGGTCTGGAGGATGATGATGATGATAACAATGATGATAATGATAATGATAATAGTAATAATAATGATGATAATGATAACGATAATGATAATGATAAAGATAAAAGTAATAATAATGATGGTAATGATGACAACAACAATAACAATAATGATAATAATAAGAGTAATAATGATAATAATACTGATAATGATAATGATAGTGATAATGATTGTGATGATATTAATAACATTTATGATAATAATAGTGATGACAGTGATGATAACTACAAGATGATTGTAATGATAATAATGATGGCAACAATAATAATAATAATGGTAAGAAACAGAAATAAATAGTTATAAGATGATAATTATAAAAAAATGATAAGGATAATAATAATAATAATCATCTTAATAATGAAAACGATAATGATAATTGTAATAGTAATCATATGATAATGATAATGATAATTATAATGATAGAAGTTACGAAAGTAATGATAATAATAATTATAATGATAGAAGTTACGAAAGTAATGATAATAATAATAACAACAAAAATAATAATGATAATAACAATAATAATAATAATTATTATTATTATTATTATTATTATTATTATTATCATTATTATTATTATTATTATTATTATTATTATTATTATTATTATAATGACAAAATAATTAATAGTAATAATAATAATTGTTATTATTGTTCTTGTTATGATAATTATAAAGATAGTAATGATAGTAATTATGATATTAATAACGATGCTACTAATAATGATAACAGCAATAATGATGATTATTAGAATGATGATGATGGTGATGATAGCAATAATGGCATTGATGATAATGACCAAATTATAATAGTGATAATTTTTGTCGATCATAATATTTATCATCATAACCCAGCTACGGATTATAAAAATATTTATGACTAAATGAACAATTGAATAAACAAAAAAAGATAAATAAGCTCATAGACATTAATGAATAAACAGATATGAAAAAGCAAATAAACAACGATTCAAAACAAAACACGCTGCCTCTAAAAAAATATATATATATAGATAATAAAACGAACGAAAATGAGCAGTTTAAGATGATATAACATTTCGATAAACAATACCTTAAAAACAGTCCTTTTACAGGGAGGAACAACAGACATCCCTTTAGGTCGAGTTTACGTAGACGACCGGGACGATTGCGACCTTAACGACAAGACGTTCCAGTGGGTCACTTCCCCTCACCCTCACTTCAACCTCAACCATCATTCTGGCGAGATTTTTGCTTCAAGTCAAGTCAGGGAGGGAAGGTGAGTCTCCAGAAAAAAATTGAAGTGTATGTAAATTGCTTTTTTTTTAGTCTATCTGTTCTTTATAAATGTTGATCTGTCTATATCTATTTGGTTATCTGTGTATCGGTGTATCGGTGCACCTGTTTGTATTCTTTTATTTCTCTGTCTGTCTGTCTCTCTCTCTTTCTGT
>NC_091559.1:3347356-3357356 GCF_042767895.1 Penaeus vannamei | reverse complement strand
ACTACATTTTCCCCAAACTGTTACCTATAGACAAGTATACTTCTGCATGATGTTTACATTACTTCCATTATTTTAAAATAAAGGATATCTTCTTATAGAGAATAAAAATAATTTTATTGCGGTGAATAAAAAAAATACCGATCCATCCGACTTTACTTGTCAAACTACAAAATTATGCCTCATTCCGTCTTGAATTCGCTATTAATGGATTGAGCTCTATCTAATCAGCTAAAAATTAACCCTTCTTTGGGTGAAACGTTTGTTTGATGATAATTTTCTTAATGATTAGCTTTTGCAGATTATATATATACATACACACAAACACACACACACACACACACACACACACATACACATACATACATACATATATACATACATACACACACACACACACACACACACACACACACACACACACACACACACATATATATATATATATATATATATATATATATATATATATATATATATATATATATATATATATATATATATATATATATTTAATACCTGAGCAAAATTAACGCTAACGTAGATCTAATTGATTTATGTTTTTAACCCGATTCACAAAAAAAAGAAAAAAAAAAAAGTTAATTCAAAAATCAGTCCATGAAAAGGGGAGAAGAGAAAGTTAAAAAAAGAAAAAAAAAAAAAAAAAGAGAGACTGACATACGATTATTAACCTGTTGCTGTTCCAACAGGTGGTGGACATTAATTCCACCTCACTGGTTACACCGCGTCTCACTCGCAACAACGGCTGCAACATTTACGAGCCCGAATATTGCACAAGTTCCAGCACCTGTCTCAACGGTGGGATATGTCCTAGAGCACCAACACCCAATAGGTAGGTAGCCAATTTCTCAGCTTCAATTTCATTTATTATTAATAAATATTTATTTATTAGATTTATTGATTTTTTATTCAATGTTTAAGGGTGTTTAAATAGTAGATTAAAAGATGTTGATGGTGGTGTTTTTTTTTCTCGTTTTTCTTTAGATTATTGTAGTAATGTATATGAAATATACATGAAATCTCAAGGTTGAAAGAAAAAGCAGTAAGAAGCCAGGACTATGATAATACATGTAAGGAGAAATATTCAACAATGTGAATAGAAAATCGGTTATTAATCTAACTCAATTCAAAGAGACTTTATACTCCATTACTGAATTGATATAATACTTTGCAGGTGTATTTGTCCAGGTGAATCATGGGGTTCAAGGTGCAAAATCCTCGCCCGCACCTTCTTCGGGAGAGGATGGACATGGGTACGCCCACTTCCTTCCTGTTTACCCACCACGATATCCCTCCGTATCCTAACTCGTCAGCCAGAAGGCCTTGTTCTGTATTCAGGGCCTCTGTCTTCCAAACCTCAGACGCCAGACACTGCGTCAACAATTATGGTGATGCAAGTTTGGCAAGGAAGACCTCAGTTATTGCTGCAGGGTCGAGGTGGACCTCTGAAAGTAGAACTGAACACGGCGATCAGTAATGGATATTGGCATACCATACGCATTCACATACGGTCGAAGGTAAATTCATGTTTATGCAGGTATATGAATTCATTAAAGACAACCTTTGATTAAAATATGAGTGCATTATATATGCTAAACATATGATAATAGTTATGGTACTTCATATAACGTTTTGATATGTGATAATGTTGATTTGCTGTACAGGGTGTGATGCTGATTCTGGACCCATGTACAAGGAATGTACAAAACTCTGGCCAAGAGGATACACGCTGTCTGGCTCGAGGTACATGGAAGAACAGAAGTGCCCAAGCAGCCCGGCCTTCGTTAGGTCATGGCATCTTGCAGTTGGGTGGAAGAGCAAGCACGCCCCTCCGTTTAGCCGACCACGGATGGACTGTGGAACCTACTTCACGCTCTCTAGACGGCTGTATTTCGCACCTCAGAATCAACGGTCAGGTAGAATTTAAGTGGTGCTATTATTCTGCTCTGCATATGATTAGATTTGTCATGATAAGTAAAGGTAAAGGAGACGAAGTACTGTAGTAGATGAGTGACCGTCTTATTGTTTCGTTGCAGCTGGTAGACCTAGGAGAACCGGCCCACAGTGAGGGCAGTGAGAGCGGCTGCAGGTCACAGGAAAGGGCTTGCCGTCGGGTCATGACTACCTGCAGAGAACACGGGCGTTGCGAGGGCGGGGTAGAACAGCCAGAGTGTGAATGTGACCCCGGGAGGTCAGGATTCGGTTGCCAGGTGGCCACTGTCCCTACAACTCTGAGAACGTCATCCTACGTGAGGATAGCCCTGTCGTTCAAGCCGCCGCCCCATCTGTTGACCGTTCAGTTGAGAGTGAGAATGCAAGGCGCTCAAGCCGGTCAGCTGGTTCTCGTCAAAACTCATGACGATGCTAATGCCTTGTCTATACATGTTAGTTACCTTCCATAGTATATCTACATTTACTTAGAGAAAGCAAAACAGATGATAATATCATAAAATCATCACTTATCAATTCTTTTTCCTTTTAAGGTTCTTATCTCTCTTACACTGGCTTCTGGTTCCAAGCCTATTCAAAATCTATTTGCAATAAGTACATATTAATAACAGTAATTGGTTAAATTTGCATTCACATTAATACAATGGAAATTGCAGCTCCGTGCAGGTGTGGCGTGTGCATCGCTGAGCTACGGTGGGCGTATATCAAGGGAGGCATGTGTGAACAGCCGCCCACTGGATGACGGATCGTGGCACGTGGTCAGAGCAGAATGCCAGAGTTACAGCCTGGCGGTGAGCGTGGATGACGGCGACGGCTGGAGAAGAAATGATTCGGTGCCTGACTTTGAGCGTGAAGGCGTCCTGGCACCGATGCACGTGGGCCGAATCGAGTCCGTGTACGTTGGAGGAGTACCGGAGTTTACGGGGGTTGGTCTCGTCAGCGTCCGAGATGATCTGCGTGACGGTGAGTTCGCTCTTAGTGCATGCTGGTTTAAAGGTCACTCAGCAGTTCCTGTATCCCTATTACCATTACTACATGTACATTTTACTTAAATTCCATTACTAGCATTGCCATGACATGCATGTATTTAATGATTTGCATATCAGGGTCAACCATATGCATAACAGACCTCTACGATGTAAAAACTAATCATTAACTAACTCCTAACAGCATGTATAGACGATCTACGAGTTTCTGGTCGGTCGTTACCGCTCCCTCCTGCCAACAACTTATCCCCGTGGGGGCAGGTGACAACAGTGCAAAATGTGGACTCAGGATGTGTTGCGGCCGACACCTGTTACAACACCAGTTGCCCTGCTCCGCTCACCTGCTCTGCCACCTGGGGAAGAAGTATATGCAGGTAAAATCACCTTAATGTCCTTATAATCAGAAATATGGCACACGTATGGTTAGTTGGACTTTGCCCTTATGTATGTATGTGTGTGTGTGTGTGTGTGTGTGTGTGTGTGTGTGTGTGTGTGTGTGTGTGTGTGTTGATGACACATATCGCTTTTCTTCTTTCTTTTTTTCTTTCCTAGTTGTGGGCCAGGGACGCAGTATGTCGACGATGCCTGCGAGGACGTGGACGAATGCCTGTGGAACCCCTGTCTGCATGGCGGCTCGTGTTCGAACGCAAAGCCTGGATTTCTCTGTCTATGCGGACCAAGCCACTCCGGCCAACACTGTCAGTGGACCAACCGAGACACGGCGGCTCATCCTTATACGATGCAGCTGATCATAATAGCATTGGCGTTGTCTGTTATTTTTGTAGGTAAGTATTCATTTACACACGTTTCCGGTTTATAGTCGCAAATGTTTTATCTCTGTGAATGATAATACTGATATAGAAATACAAAATCCATAATTAAATTCATCGTAGTTCGACATTTCACCAATTTGTCTGACATTCCACCAATTTGTCCGACATTCCACCAATTTGTCCGACATTCCACCAATTTGTCCGACATTCCACCAATTTGTCCGACATTTCACCAATTTGTCCGACATTCCACCAATTTGTCCGACATTTCACCAATTTGTCCGACATTCCACCAATTTATCCGACATTCCACCAATTTATCCGACATTCCACCATTTCATTTTATGAGATGCTTCCAACTGCTCCCAAGGTCTATGGCGCAAGGAGACTGTAAATCACGGTCATAAATTTCTTAGATAAATGTGTACACAGTGGTGGTTGGTGTGGTCGTGTCCATGCGCCTCCGTTACTCCTGGCTTACTCGGTCGAGGCGAAAGCAGTCGAGTAGCGAAGCAGAGAGACAGAAGGAGAGGATAAACGTAGGAGAGAACGAAAAGGACGAAAGGTCAGCCTGTGCGAAGCCGAAACTGCAGCACCAAGCTTCTCTGAAATGCCTTCTGGTCAGGCTACCTCCGGAGCAGCTTAATGTACATAATAAAGGTATGAATGGCTTCTAATAATCTTTAAAAGTGAATCAAAGTATTTAAAAATAAGTTTTGAAATATCTTGTCAAAGTATGTTTATTTCGTTAAACATTGTTATTGATTTTTCGAACATATAGTAATGTGTGTACATCTGTGTGTTCATATGTGTATAGGTGCGGATATGTACTCGTACGTATCAGTGTGTATGTACGTACGTGTGCTTGTGTGTATATGTGTGTGTCTGTATGTATCAGTGTGTATGTACGTACGTGTGCTTGTGTGTATGTGTGTGTGTGTCTGCATGTATCAGTGTATATATACGTTCGTGTGTATGTGTGTATATGTGTATATCTGCATGTATCAGTGTGTAAGTACGTTCGTGTTCGTGTACGTGTGTGTATGTATGTATCAGTGTGAATGTACGTACGTATGCGTGTGTGTATATATGTATGTCTGTATACGAACATAGCCAGAGAAATAGATAAACTTACAAATAACTTCGCAAACGCAGAGCCCGAGAGCCCACCGCAAGCCGACACTCCTTCAGGAAAGCCGCCTCTGTTCCTTATACCGAAGGACGACCTCCGAGCCTACGCTTACGAGGGCGAGGGGTCGTTATCCGGATCACTCTCGTCAGCCACTTCGTCAAGTATTAAAATCCCCTTCATGTTGTTGTTTTTTTTGTAGTGTTCATAGGGCGAGTAGTTCTGAAGTTATGATTTCTTTTATTTTTGTTATATATTTTTTATATTTGTACGAGTATGTTTATTTATTTATTTTCTTATAGCTTTCATTCAGTATTTCTTGTTGTTCTTTATCTGTAGTACACACTGTACAATGTTATCTTCAATATCATCGATGTTTAAAGCATTATAACTACCATTATTGTCGTCGTTGTTATTAGTATTATTACTGTCATTATTAATATTATTGTTGTTATTGATCGCTGTTGCTGTTATAAACATTATAATTATGATTGTTATTATTTTCCATTGTTACCATCATCATTACCATCTTCATAATTGATTTAATCACCATTATCATCATTGTTATTCTCATTATCATTATCTTTATCAATATAAATTTCATTATAATCATCCTCATTATCAATACGTTGCATTTCTTACAGTAACCGGTAATGCCAACTAGTCATTAAAGATACGAACAAAAAAGAAACATAAAGATTGTGAACACTTCCTAATTTCACATATAGATTGTGAACACTTCCTAATTTCACATAAAGATTGTGAACACTTCCTAATTTCACCATATATTAAACGCAATTTACTTTTTGATGAAGACTGAACAACACCTTTTTTCTGAACACAGGTCAGCGAGGTGAGAATGGTGACGAAGCTCCGAACAAAGCACTGGTAAAGGGCTTTCTGGATGTAATAGACCTTTTAAAAAACTTACCTGATGCTACAAAGTCACCCATATTTGATACGTCTAGGAAGAACAACTCGTCTTGTTTATCGGTGCAGGAAATGGACAAGCAATTACAAGAAATGGGCAAGCAACCTCAAGCAAAGGAAAATAATCAATCAGTTGATATAGCTTCGGTAACAGCTATTAGTCACGTGACCAGTGAATGTGGGAATATTTGATGAGGATGAATACAGGAAGCTGTTACTGACAGCTGTTACTGACAGCTGTGACTGACAACGTAACACGAGGTAATAAAATAGTGTTTTTTTCAGCTAATGTTATCATAACTTGATCGTCATAACTGTTGTCAGATCATCGTTTATATTAGTATTATAATTATTTTATTTTTGAAGCAAATATAAAACAAGACTTGAATTGCCGACATGTAAGCTATAATCTAGCTAATGGAGATCTGATGAAACTTTCACAAATAATCTCTCTCTCTCTCTCTTTCTCTCTCTCTCTCTCTCTCTCTCTCTCTCTCTCTCTCTCTCTCTCTCTCTCTCTCTCTCTCTCTCTCTCTCTCTCTCTCCCTCTCCCTCTCCCTCTCCCTCTCCCTCTCCCTCTCTCTCCCTCTCCCTCTCTCCCTCTCTCTCTCTCTCTCTCTCTCTCTCTCCCTCTCTCTCTCTCTCTCTCTCTCTCTCTCTCCTCTTATCTTCATTTCCCTCTATCTCTTTCTCTGTCCACTTATGTAGGAATAATATACGTGTACGTGGCAGAGATGCAGACAGAGACAGAGGCAGAGAGATGGATAGAGAGACAGCCAAGCAGATGGAGAGAGAAACGGACACAAGTATACTTATAGAATGTCTTTACAGATGTTCCAAGACCTTCACTCACGACATCTCATCCTTTACCTCTTTTCTACGACCTGTAAGTAAAAAAAACAAAACAAAACAAAAAAAAACAAGCAGCTGTTATGTAAAATGACAATTGAAAGTTTTCTTGATAATCTGATGATAGTTTTATGCTCTTTTAGCATCTGTTTATATGATATATTTTAATCCAATGTTACGTGGAAATATGTCAAGATTATCTGATTTTATGGGAGTGAACTCTTTCTAAAAGCTTTTACAATTTGTCACACAAAATGTTTTAGAGACTAATAAAATTATAAATCAATTTTTTATATCTATTATCCTGTTATTCAATAACTGAAAAGTAAAACCATTTGTTACTGGTTTCCCAACAATGAAAACAACACGTTTACTGGAAAATATAAATAGTTTACATCGAAGTTAATGGCCAAGTGGAAAGATATATATACGAATACATACATGTTTTTCACATATATTTTGAGGATTTTCATATACATTTTCATGTCATGCTAGAATTTGCATATTTAAAAGAAAAATGAAAGTGAATGAATTAGGAATTTCACCAGTCCCAACTGTCACAAAATCATGAAAGCTTGAAAGACATTAGTAAGTCATCAGTCATAGGAGATTTATATAACAGCCCCAATCTTGTACTTCCATTGGTAATGCTAAGCTAGTGTTTCATATCACTCTTGTAGTTTCAATGATAATGCTAAACCGGTATTTCATATTATTTATCAAGTAGATATAACATTATTAACATAATTGGTTGCTTTGGATCATGTAATCACTCTAAGCTATAGTTTCGTCCGCTCTTGTATAATACAGATACAGATATAGTGTTAAAAAGAATCTTGTCAGTCTCATTGGTGATTCGAAGATCCGTGAATCGAAGAAAAGAAAATATATTCATCTTTGAAGCCTTTCCACGCATTTCCAAAAGTTTGCTGTTGAATGGGGATACAAAGAAAGAAACTCAGTAACATGATTTCGAAAATAAGGAGAAAAGATACGATAGCAAGGAAAATATCAACATATAATTCCAAGTCCTAGTGACGATATCTTTCAATAGTAATAATGATAGTGATAACAATAGTAACAATAATGATAACGATAATAATAATAATAACAATAATACTACTACTACTACTAAAAATAATAACAATCATGATAATGCTACTAACAATTGATAGTAATCTTTATTATTCATATCATTATCATTATTGTTATTATTGTTTTTACTATAATTATTATTATGATTGTTAGCATTGATGTTGTTGCTATCATTATAATAATGATGATAATAATAATAATTATTATTATTATTATTACCATTATTATTATTATTATTATTATTATTATTATTATTATTATTATTATTATTATTATTATTATTATCATTATTATCATCATCATCATCTTTCTTACTATTACTATTAATGATGATAATAATGCTAATGATGATGATAGTAATGACTTTAACATTACTATTACTACTAATAAGATTAATAATGATGATGATAATGGTAATGAAAATAATAATAATATTATTGATGATAATGATAATAGTTAAAATAACGATAATGATGATAATGATAACAATAATGATGTTCATGATAATAGCATTAATAATAGTGATAATATTATTAATAATGATATTGATAATAATGACAATAAAAATGATGGTGATGATACTGATAGCAATGATAATGTAAATTTTGATGATGATAATGATAATAATGATCATAATAATGATAATAATAATGATAATAATTGTAATAAGAATAATAATGATGATAATAATAATGATAATAATAATAGTGATAATGATAATATAAATAATGATAATGATATTATTAACAATAAGTATAATGATGATAATAAAACTATTTTATCTTTATTATGATAATATTATTAGTATTAATATTATAATTATTATCATTATCATTATTTTTTGTGTTATCGTTATCATTATTATTATTAGTATCATTATGATGATGATGAAATTAATGATAATGATAATAATGATAATAATTATAATATGATAATGATAGTAATGGTAATAGTTATAGCTGTGATAATAATAACAATCATTGTAAATAATAATGGTGATAAAGTGATGATGATAAAGATAACACTAAAAATAATAATGATAATGATAAGTAAAGTAATAATAATAACAATACTACTATTAGGCCTATTAACAATAATAATGATAATGATTATGATAATAATGATGATGATGATATTAATAACGATAACAATAATGATAATAATAATAATAATAATAGTAATAATAGTAGTAATGATAATGATGATAACGAAATAATAATGATGATGATGAGGATGATAAGGAAAATGATAATGACAGAGATAATGATAATGATGATGGTGATAATAATAATAATACTAAGAAGAAGTAAAATAATAATGGTAATAATAATGATAATAAATGAATTAATTAAATAAGAGGATTGATAAACAGTAAAGATAATGTGGATAATAAACATAATTATAATAATGATAATGATAGAAATAACAAAGAATAACAGCAATAAGAAAGAAGAGAGAGGCATTTATGGTAAAAATGATAATGATATTAATAATGACAATGATAATTGATATAATAGCAATAATGAAAATAATAATAATACAAATAAAAAAATAAAAAAAGAGATAATAATAATGATAATAACGCTAACAATGCAATACAAAGATTTATTCGATTTTTGGAAAAATAAAACACCAGAACAATTCGAAACCTATTTACTGAACTGTAACGTATAATTAGCCTCTTTATAAGAGATTAGAGACAATATATAAGATTCGATCTTATTTGCATCATCGATTGATGAGAAGATAAGACGTGCCACGATTTGTGCTTTCTCCTTGTCACTGTGGCGTCGAATGCACGCAAATAAACATTCCATGTATTTGTTTCCATATTTGCAATTTGTCGCTTGCCTTGGATTCCAAGCCAGCTGAAGAATTTGTGTTTCCGCGATGGGATAATGTATCTAAAATGTGTCTTGATGTGAGTGAGTTTTTGTTGTTTTTGCTGTTGTTGTTGTTGTTTTATGTACGATGGGATAATGTATCTAAAATGTGTCTTGATGTAAGTGAGTTTTTGTTGTTGTTTGCTGTTGTTGTTGTTGTTTTATGTACGATGGGATAATGTATCTAAAATGTGTCTTGATGTGAGTTTTTGTTGTTGTTTGCTGTTGTTGTTGTTGTTTTATGTACGATGGGATAATGTATCTAAAATGTGGCTTGATGTACTTGTTTTTTTGCCTAGTTGTTTGCT
The DNA here is from genome assembly GCF_042767895.1 of Penaeus vannamei. Lineage (NCBI taxonomy): Eukaryota > Metazoa > Arthropoda > Malacostraca > Decapoda > Penaeidae > Penaeus > Penaeus vannamei. Next base: position 3,347,435 of record NC_091559.1, on the reverse strand, counting down.
GTTTTTGTTGTTGTTTTATGTACGTATTGCATGTATGTATTCTCTTTCTATGGGATCGGGTCCGTGTTTTTTTTATGAA
>NC_091559.1:3337356-3339856 GCF_042767895.1 Penaeus vannamei | reverse complement strand
GGGTCTAAAGTGCCAGAGTTTTTTACACCGAGATCAGGCACTCGCGCGGGGGGCGGGGGGGGGGGGGGGTAAAAGTGGCACCTACACGAGAATCCACTTTAGTGCCATGAAACTGTAGACGGTCTTCGCTGGGTGACGTCATTCAGCCCACACCGCGATGTGTTTGTGTTAGGTGTGTTTTTTGGTCACCTGAGAGAACTTTCTTTGCACCGTCTGAGTGTGTGTGTGCCCCCCACCCCATATATATATATATATATATATATATATATATATATGTCTATATATATACGTATATATATATATATATATATATATATATATATATATATATATATATATTTACATACATATACGTATATATATATATATATATATATATATATACATATACATATATATATATATATATATATATATATATATATATATGTGTGTGTGTGTGTGTGTGTGTGTGTGTGTGTGTGTGTGTGTGTGTGTGTGTGTGTGTGTGTGTGTATATATATATATATATATATATATATATATATATATATATATATATATATGTATGTATGTATGTACATATGTATGCATGAATGTATGAATGTATGTACATATGTATGTATGAATGTATGTATGTATATGTATATATAGATGTGTATGTGTGTGTGTGTTTGGGTGTGTATTTGTATTTGTGTGTGTGTGCGCGCGTGTGTAAATATCAGTCTTCGTCCATGCGTATTCAGATTAGCGTATATACATATATCCCTTTTCTGTTGAAGGACACTCCCCGCTTCCCTTTTCTTCCCCTCAACTCGACGGCAAATAGCCAGCACTCCCGAAGCCCCAGAACCATCAGGCTCATTCGGCATTCTCTTAGCAACCGCAGCGGCATTTGTTTACGTTGGCGGCCAATCTGGCGAATTTCTACCAGTACGGGGAGGTACGTAATGCTAAGGGGACTAGGGGGACGTATGACTGAGACCCACACTTGATGCCCCATGGATATTGGTTTTAGGATGAAGTTAAGACATATTTCTAAATATGTTCAGGGAACTACATAATGCTAGGGGGACGTGCGGGGAGCTACATAATGCTAGGGGGACGTATGACTGAGACCCACACTTGATGTCCCATGAATATTGGTTTTAGGATGAAGTTAAGACATATTTCTAAATATGTTCAGGGAGCTACGTAATGCAAGGGGGGGGGGGGCGTATGACTGAGACCCACACTTGATGTCCCATGGATACGGTTCCAGGATATTGGTTTGAGGATGAAATTAAGGCACATTTCTAAATATGTAGAGGGAGCTACATAATGGTAGGGGGACGTAGGGGGACTGAGACCCACACTTGATCCACCAGGATGTTGGTTTTAGGATGAAATTAAGACATATTTCTAAACATGTGCGGGGAGCTACATAATGCTAGGGGGGGGGGGGGCGTATGACTGAGACCCACACTTGATGCCCCATGGATATTGGTTTTAGGATGAAATTGAGACATATTTCTGAATATGTACAGGGTGCTACATAATGGTAGGGGGACGTATGACTGAGACCCACACTTGATGCCCCAGGGATACGGTTCCAGGATATTGGTTTGAGGATGAAATTGAGACATATTTCTAAATATGTACAGGGAGCTACATAATGCTAGGGGGACGTAGGGGGACTGAGACCCACACTTGATGCCCCAGGGATATTCGTTTTAGGATGAAGCTAAGACATATTTCTAAAAATGTTCAGGGAGCTACATAATGGTAGGGGGGGGGGGACGTATGACAGACCAACAACACTTGATGTCCCAGGATATTGGTTTTAGGATGAAATTGAGACATATTTCTGAATATGTAGAGGGAGCTACATAATGCTAGGGGGGGGGGACGTATGACTGAGACCCACACTTGATGTCCCATGGATACGGTTCCAGGATATTGGTTTGAGGATGAAGTTAAGGCATATTTTTAAACATGTACAGGGTGCTACATAATGCTAGGAGGGGGGGAGGGGCATATGACTGAGACCCACACTTGATGTCCCATGGATATTGGTTTTAGGATGGAATTAAGACATATTTCTAAACATGTACAGGGAGATACATAATGGCAGGGGGACGTATGACTGAGGCCCACACTTGATGCCCCAGGGATACGGTTCCAGGATATTGGTTTTAGGATGAAATTAAGACATATTTCTAAATATGTAGAGGGAGCTACATAATGCTGGGGGGGGAGGGGCATATGACTGAGACTAACACTTGATACACCAGTATGTTGGTTTTAGGATGAAATTGAGACATATTTCTTAATATGTACAGGGTGCTACATAATGGTAGGGGGACGTATGACTGAGACCCACACTTGATGCCCCAGGGATACGGTTCCAGGATATTGGTTTGAGGATGGAATTGAGACATATTTCTAAATATGTACAGGGAGCTACGTAATGCTAGGGGGACGTATGACAGACCAACAACACTTGATGTCCCATGGATATTGGTTTTAGGATGAAGTTAAG
>NC_091559.1:3297356-3309856 GCF_042767895.1 Penaeus vannamei | reverse complement strand
ATAAGGGTCTAAAGTTATTTTAAAGGAATAAAATAACCCTTGTGGAATCTTCTCAACTAATTGCAAAAGGTTCCATAAAACTGTGTAAAGGATTCAGTTGTCACGTCAAATACCCTCATTTGCATAAAGGGAGGGAGTTAATGAGGAAATGACAGTGAACAGCCACAGTGGAGTTGGAGACAATATATCGGAGTTTCATCAAAATTAACTTGAAGTGTCAAAATAAGTTGCGTAAGTTCGCGTCCGTACACACACACACACACACACACACACACACACACACACACACACACACACACACACACACACACACACACACACACACACACACACACACACACAGACAAATGCACACATTCACACATTTACACACTTGCACACACATACAGACATGAACGCAGATACGCAATAAGGATAAATAGATCGTTACTCACACTATATAAATGTATATTTGGGCAGCGCAGGATACACCCACACACCCACCCACACACACACACACACACACACACACACACACACACACACACACACACACACACACACACACACACACACATTTACAGACAAATGCACATTCCACACATATACACACTCGCACAAATACAGTCATGAACATGCGCGCGCACGCCTGCAAGCCATCTCTCGATATTGATGCTCATTCCCATGGAAGTGGGCGAGAGATTCCTGACAATTAGCGCTATTTTGCCTGCTCCTTTCAGCCCTTCCCGAGTCACGGTTCCCACAGCCAGGATTATCAGCCACTCTCCATGGGCGGGCAAGGGGGGGAAAGAGGGCCGGGCGGGCAAAGGGGGAAAGAGGGGAGGGCAAGGGGGGAAAGAGGGGCGGGCAAGGGGGGAAAGAGGGCGGGCAAGGGGGAAAGAGGGCGGGCTAGGGGGGAAGAGGGCGGGCAAGGGGGGAAAGAGGGGCGGGCAAGGGGGGAAGAGGGCGGGCAAGGGGGGAAAGAGGGGAGGGCAAGGGGGGAAAGAGGGGCGGGCAAGGGGGGAAAGAGGGCGGGCGATTTATGAGCGAAAATGAAATACGATATTATGACGTGGGTTTTGCGGATTTCCCCGATGCCCTGCGCCAGAAGTGGCTGGGGGGGGGGGGAGCTCGGCAAGAGGGCTGTGCGAAATGGTCAGCTGTGAAGCAAAAATGATTTCTTTTTTGTTTTCGTTTTCTCCCTCCATAAATTTATCTGTCTCTTCATCTCTCTATCTGCCTATCAGTTTATCTATCTATCTATCTATCTATCTGTCTGTCTTCTTATATATATATATATATATATATATATATATATATATATATATATATATATATATATATATATATATATATATATATATATATGTACGTATATATATATATATATATATATATATATATATATATATATATATATATATATATATATGTATATATATATATATATTCATTTATATATATATATATATATATATATATATATATATATATATATATATATATAGATAGATAGATAGATAGACACACACACACACACACACACACACACACACACACACACACACACACACACACACACACACACACACACACACATATATATACATATTGTTTTTCATTCCAGGCTTGGCATCCAAAGTTCATTATTTCGTCACGCCATCTTGCCATTAGTCTGTGCCTTGGCTTCTGTATGTTATCTATAGTCCAGTCTGTTACTTTCCTTATCTGTCTGTCGTCTTATATCCGACATATATAACCTGCCCATTGCCAGTTCTTCTTTTTTGAGGTTTCCAAGTATATCTTCCATTTTTGTTCTGTTTCCCGATCCACGTCGCCCTCATCCGATCTCTTAGGCTAATTCCCAGCATCGCCCTTTCACAATCCCTCTCTGGGTACTTATTAGTTTCCTCTCCAGTGATGGTAAAGAGCCTCTTCATGGGCTACTGTGTCTGCCGAAGGGGTTCCTGCCTAGACTGATGCGTCGTATTATTTCCTCTTCGCTAGATGTATTTGTCTGTATGAGTTGCTCTCTCTCTCTCTCTCTCTCTCTCTCTCTCTCTCTCTCTCTCTCGCTCGCTCTCTCTCTCGCTCGCTCTCTCTCTCGCTCTCTCTCTCGCTCTCTCTCTCTCTCGCTCTCTCTCTCTCTCGCTCTCTCTCTCTCTCTCTCTCTCTCTCTCTCTCTCTCTCTCTCTCTCTCTCTCTCTCTCTATATATATATATATATATATATATATATATATATATATATATATATATATATATATATATATACTTGTCCACTTACTCCAGCGCTTCGCCTTGTACATGTATCTATTCGAATTGAAGTCTACATTAGTCATTCTCTTTTTCATCCTTAGTCAGATTCACTGAAGAGAACAATATCGTCTGGTAATCTTAGGTTGTTTAAGTATTCGTGTCCCATGTTGATAGCCTTTCTGTTCCATTCTAGCTTCGTGAATATTTCCTCAAGGCAAGCTGTAAAGAGTTTTGGTGGGACGGTGTCGCCCTGTCTAACACTTTTTATTGAACACTTTTTATTGGTATTTTATCTGTTTCCGTGTCGTGCTTGATAGTTGCAGTCCCATCTTTTGTATATGTATTTCAATATCTTACAATATACATCCTCAACTTCGAGTAGCTTCTAATACTGCTGGTATTTGAACAGAGTCAAATGCCTTTTCGTAATCGATAAATCCCATACACAGGGGTTTCCTATATTCGCTTGTTTTTTCTCTTATTTGGGTGAACGTGTGGATGTGGTCTGTTAATAAGAATCCACTGCGGAAGCCTGCCTGTTCTCTAGGTTAGTTAGAATCCAGACTGACAGACATGCGAGCTGTGATGACCTTTGTGAACAGTATGTAAATAAGTGAAAGGAGGCTTATAGGTCGTTTTTTTTATTTATTTAATTACTTATTTATTATTATTATTATGATTATTATTATTATTATCATTATTATTATTATTATTATCCTTTCTATCCTCGTTTATATGTATCAAAATAATTGTTGCATTTTTTCCAGGTTTTCGGAGTTTTTCCGTTGATGAGCCATTTGTTAAAAAGATTGACTAGTTTCACTGTTGCAATTTCTCCTGCATCTATTATTTCTATACTACTTCCGTCTTCACCTGGTGTTTTCTCTCTCTTCATGCCTTTAAGCGCTCTTTTTATTTCTTCTTTTGTGATATTATGTACGTCTCAAGTTACCGCTTTTACTTCTATCCGTGGCTGTCCATCTGAGTGGTATAGATCCCTGTAAAAGTCTTCAACTACTCTTTGTATTTCATTCTTGTTATATGTCACTTCTCCGTCTGATTTATTAAATGCATATATTTGATTTCTCCCTCTTCCGAGTCTTCTTTTAGCTGCTTTCATGCTGGTACCTGAAATCACTGTAATTCATTTATCATTTGAGTTTTGGATTTTAGGTACATTTTCTCTCTTCTTTGTTTGTCAACTAATTCTTTTTTGTTCCTGTTTGAAGATACTTTCATGACCCTTCGTTTTTTGCAGTTAGTTTCTACCAAAAGCTTGCTGGAGCTTTGGTTGTAGTTATGTCATTGAAGTGTTTGTTACTTTGGTAAATGTATATATATATATATATATATATATATATATATATATATATATATATATATACATGTATATATGTATATAAATAAATATATATATATATATATATATATATATATATATATATATATATATATATATATATATATATATATATATATATGCGTATATATATGTATGTATACATACATACATACATACATATATATATATATATATATATATATATATATATATATATATATATATATATATATATATATACCTACACACACACACACACACACACATATATATGTGTATATATATATATATATATATATATATATATATATATATATATATATATATATATATATATATATATATATATATATATATATATATATATATATATATATATATATATACATGTATATATATACATATATATGTGTGTGTCTATATATATATAGATATATGAAGATTCTATCTATTTATCTATCTATATATATGTGTGTGTGTGTGTGTGTGTGTGTGTGTGTGTGTGTGTGTGTGTGTGTGTGTGTGTGTGTGTGTGTGTGTGTGTGTGTGTGTGTGTGTGTGTGTGTGTGTGTGTGTGTGTTATGTGTGTGTCGTGAGTGTTATGTGTTTGTTGTGTGTGTATATGTGTGTGATAGACGGATAGATAGATAGATATATGTCCTATATATAGACTGATAGATAGATATATGTGTATGTACATGTACACATAAATATGCATAAGCAAAAACACACACGCACTTATGTAACTGGAAATATATCTAAATCCCAAGAGAGTTACATGAACCATCGTTTTACGGCGATATTCGAATAGTAATGTGCCTTTCCCTCATACTATTTCGCACATACAATATTTTTTTATATTACCATTAGCAAAATAAATACACTAGTGCCTCGTGATATCTGTTGCGTCTGTAAAAGATTCGTATATAGTAACATACAATAGATACAATATTTTATATTACCATTAGCAAAATAGATACACTGATGTCTCGTGATATCTGTTGCGTCTGTAAAGGATTCGTATAGAGTAACCTACAATAGATACAATATATTATATTACCATTAGCAAAATAGATACACTAATGCCTCGTGATATCTGTTGCGTTTGTAAAGGATTCGCATATAGTAACCTACAATAGATACAATATTTTATATTACCATTAGCAAAATAGATACATTGATGTCTCGTGATATCTGTTGTGTTTGTAAACGATTCGTATAAAGTAACCTACAATAGATACAATATTCTATATTACCATTAGCAAAATAGATACATTGATGTCTCGTGATATCTGTTGCGTCTGTAAAGAATTCGTATATAGTAACCTACAATAGATACAATATTTTATATTACCATTAGCAAAATAGATACACTAATTCCTCGTGATATCTGTTGCGTCTGTAAAGGATTCGTATAAAGTAACCTACAATAGATACAATATTTTATATTACCATTAGCAAAATAGATACATTGATGCCTCGTGATATCTGTTGCGTCTGTAAAGGATTCGTATATAGTAACCTACAATAGATACAATATTTTATATTACCATTAGCAAAATAGATACATTGATGCCTCGTGATATCTGTTGCGTCTGTAAAGGATTCGTATATAGTAACCTACAATAGATACAATATTTTATATTACCATTAGCAAAATAGATACATTGATGTCTCGTGATATCTGTTGCGTTTGTAAAGGATTCGCATATAGTAACCTACAATAGATACAATATTTTATATTACCATTAGTAAAATAGATACATTGATGTCTCGTGATATCTGTTGCGTCTGTAAAGGATTCGTATAAAGTAACCTACAATAGATAAAAGGTAGTTAAACTCTGAATTAACGAGCAGTTAGATCTCTACAACGAGGCGCTTAACCCCCTTCTTTCCCTCGTTGACGTATTGTATTATATCAAAGGACGTTTGATGTAAGTCGATCGTCTACAAGTCAGTTTTCTAGATGCTTTTTTTTACTGCTATTTGTAGACTTTGGAATAGATTGCCTTCAGAGATTGTAACTTCTTCGACTCGTGATAAATTTAAAACGTCAGCTAACATGTTTTTCTTGCGTAACTAGCTGACTCTCTTTTATTCATTCTTTCTTAGCTGTATCTTGACCTGCACTGACACCTTTGGTGTTATAAATCTCGATTTTTTCAGTGTGGCTCATTATATAGCTTAATATAATAATAATAATAATAATAATAATAATAATAATAATAATAATAATAATAATAAAGGTCCACTGTATGAAGCGACTTTCCTCAGTCAACAGCTTCCGTAATGGCACTCGGACGAGTCTTCAGAGGAACCCGTTGTATGTTTCACCCTGCTTGCTCGCCCAGCGTAGACGGGAGCTTGTATTTCATCTCCGGGCATGTGGGAAAATATGCAGTGGATTACGTAGTTTCTGGGCAAGGTACAGGTTTGTGCTATTTGTGGATTATGTAGTTTGTGGGAAAGTTGCAGGTTTGTGCTATTTGTGGATTACGTAGTTTGTGGAAAGTTACAGGTTTGTGCTATTTGTGGATTACGTAGTTTGTGGGAAAGTTGCAGGTTTGTGCTATTTGTGGATTACGTAGTTTGTGGAAAGTTACAGGTTTGTGCTATTTGTGGATTATGTAGTTTGTGGGAAAGTTGCAGGTTTGTGCTATTTGTGGATTATGTAGTTTGTGGGAAAGTTACAGGTTTGTGCTATTTGTGGATTATGTAGTTTGTGGGAAGTTGCAGGTTTGTGCTATTTGTGGATTACGTAGTTTGTGGGAAAGTTGCAGGTCTGTGCTATTTGTGGATCACGTAGTTTGTGGGAAAGTTGCAGGTTTGTGCTATTTGTGGATTACGTAGTTTGTGGAAAGTTACAGGTTTGTGCTATTTGTGGATTATGTAGTTTGTGGGAAAGTTGCAGGTTTGTGCTATTTGTGGATTATGTAGTTTGTGGGAAGTTGCAGGTTTGTGCTATTTGTGGATTACGTAGTTTGTGGAAAGTTGCAGGTTTGTGCTATTTGTGGATTACGTAGTTTGTGGAAAGTTGCAGGTTTGTGCTATTTGTGGATTACGTAGTTTGTGGAAAGTTGCAGGTTTGTGCTATTTGTGGATCACGTAGTTTCTGGGAAAGTTGCAGGTTTGTGCTATTTGTGGATTATGTAGTTTGTGGGAAGTTGCAGGTTTGTGCTATTTGTGGATTATGTAGTTTGTGGGAAAGTTGCAGGTTTGTGCTATTTGTGGATTATGTAGTTTGTGGGAAGTTGCAGGTTTGTGCTATTTGTGGATTATGTAGTTTGTGGGAAAGTTGCAGGTTTGTGCTATTTGTGGATTATGTAGTTTGTGGGAAGTTGCAGGTTTGTGCTATTTGTGGATTATGTAGTTTGTGGGAAAGTTGCAGGTTTGTGCTATTTGTGGATTATGTAGTTTGTGGGAAGTTGCAGGTTTGTGCTATTTGTGGATTATGTAGTTTGTGGGAAGTTGCAGGTTTGTGCTATTTGTGGATTATGTAGTCTGTGGAAAGTTGCAGGTTTGTGCTATTTGTGGATTATGTAGTTTGTGGGAAAGTTACAGGTTTGTGCTATTTGTGGATTATGTAGTTTGTGGGAAAGTTGCAGGTTTGTGCTATTTGTGGATTATGTAGTTTGTGGGAAGTTGCAGGTTTGTGCTATTTGTGGATTATGTAGTTTGTGGAAAGTTGCAGGTTTGTGCTATTTGTGGATTATGTAGTTTGTGGAAAGTTGCAGGTTTGTGCTATTTGTGGATTACGTAGTTTGTGGAAAGTTACAGGTTTGTGCTATTTGTGGATTATGTAGTTTGTGGGAAAGTTGCAGGTTTGTGCTATTTGTGGATTACGTAGTTTGTGGGAAAGTTGCAGGTTTGTGCTATTTGTGGATTACGTAGTTTGTGGGAAGTTGCAGGTTTGTGCTATTTGTGGATTATGTAGTTTGTGGAAAGTTGCAGGTTTGTGCTATTTGTGGATTATGTAGTTTGTGGGAAAGTTGCAGGTTTGTGCTATTTGTGGATTACGTAGTTTGTGGGAAGTTGCAGGTTTGTGCTATTTGTGGATTATGTAGTTTGTGGAAAGTTGCAGGTTTGTGCTATTTGTGGATTACGTAGTTTGTGGGAAAGTTGCAGGTTTGTGCTATTTGTGGATTACGTAGTTTGTGGGAAAGTTGCAGGTTTGTGCTATTTGTGGATTACGTAGTTTGTGGGAAAGTTGCAGGTTTGTGCTATTTGTGGATTACGTAGTTTCTGGGAAAGTTACAGGTTTGTGCTATTTGTGGATTACGTAGTCTGTGGGAAGTTGCAGGTTTGTGCTATTTGTGGATTATGTAGTTTGTGGGAAGTTGCAGGTTTGTGCTATTTGTGGATTATGTAGTTTGTGGGAAAGTTACAGGTTTGTGCTATTTGTGGATTACGTAGTTTGTGGGAAAGTTACAGGTTTGTGCTATTTGTGGATCACGTAGTTTCTGGGAAAGTTACAGGTTTGTGCTATTTGTGGATTATGTAGTTTGTGGGAAAGTTGCAGGTTTGTGCTATTTGTGGATTACGTAGTTTGTGGGAAAGTTGCAGGTTTGTGCTATTTGTGGATTATGTAGTTTGTGGGAAAGTTACAGGTTTGTGCTATTTGTGGATTATGTAGTTTGTGGGAAAGTTGCAGGTTTGTGCTATTTGTGGATTATGTAGTTTGTGGGAAAGTTGCAGGTTTGTGCTATTTGTGGATTATGTAGTTTGTGGGAAAGTTGCAGGTTTGTGCTATTTGTGGATTACGTAGTCTGTGGGAAAGTTGCAGGTTTGTGCTATTTGTGGATTATGTAGTTTGTGGGAAAGTTGCAGGTTTGTGCTATTTGTGGATTATGTAGTTTGTGGGAAAGTTGCAGGTTTGTGCTATTTGTGGATTACGTAGTCTGTGGGAAAGTTGCAGGTTTGTGCTATTTGTGGATTATGTAGTTTGTGGGAAAGTTGCAGGTTTGTGCTATTTGTGGATTATGTAGTTTGTGGGAAAGTTGCAGGTTTGTGCTATTTGTGGATTATGTAGTTTGTGGGAAAGTTGCAGGTTTGTGCTATTTGTGGATTACGTAGTTTGTGGGAAAGTTGCAGGTTTGTGCTATTTGTGGATTACGTAGTTTGTGGGAAAGTTACAGGTTTGTGCTATTTGTGGATTGTGTAGTTTGTGGGAAAGTTACAGGTTTGTGCTATTTGTGGATTATGTAGTTTGTGGGAAGTTGCAGGTTTGTGCTATTTGTGGATTATGTAGTTTGTGGAAAGTTGCAGGTTTGTGCTATTTGTGGATTACGTAGTTTGTGGGAAAGTTGCAGGTTTGTGCTATTTGTGGATTATGTAGTTTGTGGGAAAGTTGCAGGTTTGTGCTATTTGTGGATTACGTAGTCTGTGGAAAGTTGCAGGTTTGTGCTATTTGTGGATTATGTAGTTTGTGGAAAGTTACAGGTTTGTGCTATTTGTGGATTATGTAGTTTGTGGGAAAGTTGCAGGTTTGTGCTATTTGTGGATTATGTAGTTTGTGGGAAAGTTACAGGTTTGTGCTATTTGTGGATCACGTAGTTTGTGGGAAAGTTGCAGGTTTGTGCTATTTGTGGATTACGTAGTTTGTGGGAAAGTTGCAGGTTTGTGCTATTTGTGGATTATGTAGTTTGTGGGAAAGTTACAGGTTTGTGCTATTTGTGGATTACGTAGTTTGTGGGAAAGTTGCAGGTTTGTGCTATTTGTGGATTATGTAGTTTCTGGGAAAGTTGCAGGTTTGTGCTATTTGTGGATTATGTAGTCTGTGGGAAGTTGCAGGTTTGTGCTATTTGTGGATTACGTAGTTTGTGGGAAAGTTACAGGTTTGTGCTATTTGTGGATTATGTAGTTTGTGGGAAAGTTACAGGTTTGTGCTATTTGTGGATTATGTAGTTTGTGGGAAAGTTACAGATTTGTGCTATTTGTGGATTATGTAGTTTGTGGGAAAGTTACAGGTTTGTGCTATTTGTGGATTATGCAGTTTGTGGGAAAGTTGCAGGTTTGTGCTATTTGTGGATTATGTAGTTTGTGGGAAAGTTACAGGTTTGTGCTATTTGTGGATTACGTAGTTTGTGGGAAAGTTGCAGGTTTGTGCTATTTGTGGATTACGTAGTTTGTGGGAAAGTTGCAGGTTTGTGCTATTTGTGGATTACGGAGTCTGTGGAAAGTTGCAAGTTTGTGCTATTTGTGGATTATGTAGTTTGTGGAAAGTTGCAGGTTTGTGCTATTTGTGGATTACGTAGTTTGTGGGAAAGTTACAGGTTTGTGCTATTTGTGGATTATGTAGTTTGTGGGAAAGTTACAGGTTTGTGCTATTTGTGGATTACGTAGTCTGTGGAAAGTTGCAGGTTTGTGCTATTTGTGGATTACATAGTTTGTGGAAAGTTGCAGGTTTGTGCTATTTGTGGATTATGTAGTTTGTGGGAAAGTTACAGGTTTGTGCTATTTGTGGATTATGTAGTTTGTGGGAAAGTTACAGGTTTGTGCTATTTGTGGATTACGTAGTTTGTGGGAAAGTTGCAGGTTTGTGCTATTTGTGGATTATGTAGTTTCTGGGAAAGTTACAGGTTTGTGCTATTTGTGGATTACGTAGTTTGTGGGAAAGTTGCAGGTTTGTGCTATTTGTGGATTACGTAGTTTGTGGGAAAGTTGCAGGTTTGTGCTATTTGTGGATTATGTAGTTAGTGGGAAAGTTGCAGGTTTGTGCTATTTGTGGATTATGTAGTTTCTGGGAAAGTTGCAGGTTTGTGCTATTTGTGGATTATGCAGTTTGTGGGAAGTTGCAGGTTTGTGCTATTTGTGGATTACGTAGTTTGTGGGAAAGTTGCAGGTTTGTGCTATTTGTGGATTACGTAGTTTGTGGGAAAGTTGCAGGTTTGTGCTATTTCTGGATTATGTAGTTTGTGGGAAAGTTGCAGGTTTGTGCTATTTGTGGATTACGTAGTTTGTGGGAAGTTGGCAGGTTTGTGCTATTTGTGGATTACGTAGTTTGTGGAAAGTTGCAGGTTTGTGCTATTTGTGGATTGTGTAGTTTGTGGGAAAGTTGCAGGTTTGTGCTATTTGTGGATTACGTAGTTTGTGGGAAGTTGGCAGGTTTGTGTTATTTGTGGATTACGTAGTTTCTGGGAAAGTTACAGGTTTGTGCTATTTGTGGATTACGTAGTTTGTGGGAAAGTTGCAGGTTTGTGCTATTTCTGGATTATGTAGTTTGTGGGAAAGTTGCAGGTTTGTGCTATTTGTGGATTATGTAGTTTGTGGGAAAGTTGCAGGTTTGTGCTATTTGTGGATTACGTAGTTTGTGGGAAGTTGGCAGGTTTGTGCTATTTGTGGATTACGTAGTTTGTGGAAAGTTGCAGGTTTGTGCTATTTGTGGATTGTGTAGTTTGTGGGAAGCTGCAGGTTTGTGCTATTTGTGGATTGTGTAGTTTGTGGGAAGTTGCAGGTTTGTGCTATTTGTGGATTACGTAGTTTGTGGGAAGTTGGCAGGTTTGTGTTATTTGTGGATTACGTAGTTTCTGGGAAAGTTACAGGTTTGTGCTATTTGTGGATTATGTAGTTTGTGGGAAAGTTGCAGGTTTGTGCTATTTGTGGATTATGTAGTTTGTGGGAAAGTTACAGGTTTGGGCTATTTGTGGATTATGTAGTTTGTGGAAAGTTGCAGGTTTGTGCTATTTGTGGATTACGTAGTTTGTGGGAAAGTTGCAGGTTTGTGCTATTTCTGGATTATGTAGTTTGTGGAAAGTTGCAGGTTTGTGCTATTTGTGGATTATGTAGTTTGTGGGAAAGTTGCAGGTTTGTGCTATTTCTGGATTATGTAGTTTGTGGGAAAGTTGCAGGTTTGTGCTATTTGTGGATTATGTAGTTTGTGGGAAAGTTACAGGTTTGGGCTATTTGTGGATTATGTAGTTTGTGGAAAGTTGCAGGTTTGTGCTATTTGTGGATTACGTAGTTTGTGGGAAAGTTGCAGGTTTGTGCTATTTGTGGATTACGTAGTTTGTGGGAAGTTGGCAGGTTTGTGCTATTTGTGGATTATGTAGTTTCTGGGAAAGTTACAGGTTTGTGCTATTTGTGGATTACGTAGTTTGTGGGAAAGTTGCAGGTTTGTGCTATTTGTGGATTACGTAGTTTGTGGGAAAGTTACAGGTTTGTGCTATTTGTAGATTATGTAGTTTGTGGGAAGTTGCAGGTTTGTGCTATTTGTGGATTACGTAGTCTGTGGAAAGTTGCAGGTTTGTGCTATTTGTGGATTACGTAGTTTGTGGGAAAGTTACAGGTTTGTGCTATTTGTGGATTATGTAGTTTGTGGGAAAGTTGCAGGTTTGTGCTATTTGTGGATTATGTAGTTTCTGGGAAAGTTGCAGGTTTGTGCTATTTGTGGATTACGTAGTTTCTGGGAAAGTTGCAGGTTTGTGCTATTTGTGGATTACGTAGTTTGTGGGAAAGTTGCAGGTTTGTGCTATTTGTGGATTATGTAGTTTGTGGGGAAGTTGCAGGTTTGTGCTATTTGTTGATTACGTAGTCTGTGGAAAGTTACAGGTTTGTGCTATTTGTGGATTATGTAGTTTGTGGGAAAGTTACAGGTTTGTGCTATTTGTGGATTACGTAGTTTGTGGAAAGTTACAGGTTTGGGCTATTTCTGCGTCTCAGTGCATCGCTCTGGGAAATATATTGGAGAGATTAGCATAGTTTCCAACAGTGGGGAGGCTTTGTATGGCTAACATTAGATATTCCTTTGAAACGTTGTGCAAATTCTCCGGCTTGTAAATAAGAGAAAAGCACAGCGGAGTAGTGGAGAACTTGCAATATTTAGTTGTTGTTTTTATTAAAGGTATAATCATCAGCAGCATATCGTCATCAGTATAATCTCAATAATATTAATAATATTAAGATCACAAACAATGATAGTG
>NC_091559.1:3283686-3286856 GCF_042767895.1 Penaeus vannamei | reverse complement strand
AAACGGCCCCTCTCCAAATCCGTCAATATCATGGATCCTAATCGGTGTAATGCTGAAATCTTTGAACTGTGCTGCCGATATATATATATATATATATATGATTTTCTTTTCCTGGGTTTCACTGAAAGCCTATAAAGAGCTAATAAACATAGGACTTAACTTATTTTCACCATCACTAACGACACAATCTCTGTGGTACTAGTTACTCGCTATACTACTTTTAGTGATGATGTGATCTTCCAAAGATTTCATTAAAACTTCTGTCAGGATGACTGCCAACTTCTAAATGGTAGCATGTTTGTTAGGTCGGATAGACTTTGAAGTAGTTGACGTGGGCTTCGCGCTGGAGGAAAAGTTGGGGACTGTGAGTATTTAGAATTTTGAGGGAGAAAAAATATATCTAAATGGTCGTGCTATAAATAAATATTCAAATGATGTCAGAGTTTCATATATATGAAATATTTTCAGCTAAAGGAATATATTTAAAAGATCGTGCTATAAAAATATATTGAAATGATATCAGAGTTTCATGTAGAAGATGAAATATTTTCAGCTAAAGAAATATATTTAAAAGGTTGTGCTATGAATATATATTCAATTGATGTCAGAGTTTCATATAGAAGATGAAATATTTTAAGCTAAAGGAATATATTTAAAAGGTTGTGCTATAAATATATATTCAATTGATATCATAGTTTCATATAGAAGATGAAATATTTTAAGCTAAAGGAATATATTTAAAAGGTCGTGCTATAAATAAATATTCAAATAATATCATAGTTTCATATAGAAGATGAAATATCTTAAGCTAAAGGAATATATTTAAGAGGTCGTGCTATAAATACATATTCAAATAATGTCAGAGTTTCATGTAGAAGATGAAATAATTTAAGCTAAAGGAATACATTTAAAAGGTCGTGCTATAAATTTATATTCAAATGATATCAGAGTTTCATGTAGAAGATGAAATATTTTCAGCTAAAGGAATATATTTAAAAGGTCGTGTTATAAATACATATTCAAATGATATCAGAGTTTCATATAAGAAACGAAATAATTTCAGCTAAAGGAATACAACAGAATACTGAATTCTGAACTACAATGCCTAACAGATATACTGTACATGTACAATTGCAAATATGCATGGATGTTCATTTATGATTCTGTATGTCTATACAATCAACATTGATGCGGACAAGAACGGTGAAACGCATTCATGAATATATAAATACATTCATACAACGCACACCATTCGTATATCTCCGACTAAACCGATTGTAGTTTATGTTTTATTCGATTTAAAGAGTCTTAAACCTTCCTTAGGATTCCAGTGCCTACGCGGCTCACTCAAGACGGCCACGTAGACTGACTCCGGGTCTAAAGTGCCAGAGTTTTTTGCTACACCGAGATCAGGCACTTCGTGGGGGTGGGGTGGGGGTAAAAGCGGCACCTACACGAGAATCCACTTTAGTGCCATGAAACCAGACGGTCTTCGCTGGGTGACGTCATTCAGCCCACATCGCGATGTGTTTGTGTTAGGTGTGTTTTTGGTCACCTGAGAGAATCCTCTTTTTGCACCGTCTGAGTGTGTACCCCCTCCATATATATATATATATATATATATATATATATATATATATATATATATTTATATATATATATATATATATAAATACATATATATGTATTACGTATGTATGAATGTATGTATGTATGTAAGTACATATGTATGTATGAATGTATGTATGTATATGTATGTATAGATGTGTATGAGTGTGTGTTTGGGTGTGTATTTGTGTGTGTGTGTGTGTGTGTCTGTATGTGTGTGTGTTTTGGTGTATATCTGTGTGTGTGTGTGTGTGTGCGCGCGTGTGTAAATATCAGTCTTCGTCCATGCGTATTCAGATTAGCGTATATACATATATATCCCTTTTCTGTTGAAGGATACTCCCCGCTTCCCCTTTCTTCCCCTCAACCCGACGGCAAATAGCCAGCTCTCCCGAAGCCCCAGAACCATCAGGCTCATTCGGCATTCTCTTAGCAACCGCAGCGGCATTTGTTTACGTTGGCGGACAATCTGGCGAATTCCTACCAGGACGGGGAGGTACGTAATGCTAAGGGGACTAGGGGGACGTATGACTGAGACCCACACTTGATGCCCCAGGGATACGGTTCCAGGATATTGGTTTTAGGATGAAGTTAAGACATATTTCTAAATATGTACAGGGAGCTACATAATGCTAGGGGGACGTATGACTGAGACCCACACTTGATGCACCATGGATATTGGTTTTAGGATGAAATTAAGACATATTTCTAAATATGTACAGGGAGCTACATAAAGCTAGAGGGGGACGTATGACAGACCAACAACACTTGATGTCCCAGGATATTGGTTTTAGGATGAAGTTAAGACATATTTCTAAACAAGTACAGGGAGCTACATAATGCTAGAGGGACGTATGATTGAGACCCACACTTGATGCCCCATGGATGTTGGTTTTAGGATGAAATTAAGACATATTTCTAAATATGTACAGGGAGATACATAATGCTAGGGGGGGGGATGTATGACTGAGACCCACACTTGATGCCCCAGGGATACGGTTCCAGGATATCGGTTTTAGGATGATATTAAGATATATTTCTGAATAAAGAAAATTAAATAAGATTTAGTAGTAATTGTTGGTTTAAGTATTGACCCGCTAGTCTATCTATTCTTCTGATATAACAATCTTACTGATATCTGAACGCATACACAGGTATTACACAAATATCAAGTACTTTAATGAACTAACAGTCATTCATTTATTTCATAAGGAAACAACAACTACCAAAGTTATAATAACAAAAGGACTTTCATGCGTTTCTGGGCTAATCCTACGAAAAAGATTTACAGTGAGAAGTTCATATGTAGTTGGACTAGAGCTTGTATGAAATGACCCGGAGCTACATGAAGCTGCAATGACGTAGAAGAAAATGATGATTATGAATCAACACATGGACAGAGTATACACATAGACATAGTGTATTATCATGTCCTTAACTGTATTTTTATTTTATTTTTTTATCTATTTGTTTATTTATTTTATTCATTTTTTGTCGTTTTTATGGTACATTAAGTGAATTGGTTGAAAAGATTAAAATCATTGATGATGTGGCATCTTTAA
>NC_091559.1:3253116-3258116 GCF_042767895.1 Penaeus vannamei | reverse complement strand
TTGGCTTCGGATGAAATAAATTTGTGAAAGAGTAGCAAACAAATATACATATACACCTACATACCTGTCTATCTATGTACCTGTTTATATATTTATTTATCTATTTATCTGTATATATATCTGTGTGTGTATGTGTGCGTATGTGTGCGTGTGTATGTGTGTGTAATAAATGTGTGAGTAGCAAACAAATATACACTTACACCTACATACCTATCTATCTATGTACTTGTCTATTTATCTATTTATCTGTATATATATCTGTGTGTGTGTATATGTGTGCGTGTGTATGTGTGTGTAATAAATGTGTGTAATAAATGTGTGTGTAATAAATGTGTGAAAGAGTAGCAAACAAATATACACATACACCTACATACCTATCTATGTATGTACTTGTCTATATATCTATTTATCTGTATCTCTCTCTCTCTCTCTCTCTCTCTCTCTCTGTGTGTGTGTGTGTGTGTGTGTGTGTGTGTGTGTGTGTGTGTGTGTGTGTGTGTGTGTGTGTGTGTGTGTGTGTGTGTGCGTGCGTGCGTGCGTGCGTGCGTGTGTGTGTAAGTGTGTGTGTGTGTGTGTACGCGTGCGTGCGTGCGTGCGTGTGTGTGTGTGTGTGGACCCGCTTGCTTGCTTGCTGGCTTGTAGTTACGTGTACAAACATACAACTTACACATTTGTCTGTGAACAAAAAAACAAAACATGTAACATTCAAAATTCAGCGTCAGTCCAGCATCCATAAGCCCTTAAAGCCGGGGATCAGGTGTCCAGTGAAAGAGAACTCCCTGTGGCACCCAAGAGCGAAGAAGGGTAACCAATTCCGATTTCTACGTGGCACCCTTTGGCACTTCAAACCGGGAATACATTAGGGCCAAGAGAGCCAAAAGGGAAGCCAGAGACCTCGTAACGTTTTTCATTAAAGAGAGGGAGAATATGACACGACCGTAATGACACAACGACTGTATTATCAACATCAACGAGGTCGTTAAACTGTATACTCGTATTAACTACACTTGTAAAGTTTTATGGTCAGTTGGAGGCCCATCGTATTTTTTTTTTCTTTCTTTTCATACTGCTAGCGTCGAAGCCTGGTGTCTGTATATGACAGGCAATTCACTGAATAAGAGAACAAATACAAAAAAAAAAAAAAAAAAAAGTCACTGACAGAAAATCATGAAGAGCAGCCGTTTGGAATGAATATATCTGCGATATATTCATTCCAAACGGCTGCTCTTCATGATTTCATATTTCGAACAGTATGATTTTCCGGACGCATTCGGCGACTGTCTAAAAAAACAACCCACCTCTGGTTTCCCCGACTTCCGAAGTAAATATTCCTATGAATGTATTGGCAAATATTTTCTCTGCAAAAGGAGAAGACGCCAAGCCAAAACGCGAAAGCAAGTGATTGGTGTTAGGCCCACACACAGCTCTGCATTTCCCTCCCAGACAGGATACAAATGATGCCTTCGTGTCGAGAGATAAGAACAGGAAGGTCTGCTGGTGTTGTTCTTTAACTCGTGGCCGCAGAGACCAAGGATTAGAGCGAAGGACTGGGATTTTACATTACTTGGGGAAAAAAATGACCCATTTAAATCATGGGTTATTTTTAGGTACTGCATTCTCTTACTCGGTTGCATATTTCCCCCCCTCCTCTTTTTTATTTATATATTTTTTTCTTTCTTGTATACGCGGATAAAATATGTTTAATAAAGAGCAGTTTTAACCCCTGGTTGCCGAGACTCGAGGCAAGGGAAATACACCGTGACTTTAAAACGTTTTTACATTTCATAGAAAAAATATTACATTCAAGCTTGTGTTTTTTTTCTGGTGCATTTTTTCCAGCAATTTTCATTTGTTTATTTTTTCTTTAGTGAACAGGCAAAATATAATTAATGTAACGATTGAATATATGTAGCATACTGAGTTTCAAAACAAATAACAATTTAATGGCCTAAAACAGTACAATTCGACCCTTTCCACTGTATCATCATTTCAAAACGACAACAGAATTATCATAATCATGTCATACATCCTCTGGGAAAACGGGACACAAGAGAGAAAATAACAGAACTGGATAGAATATTCTGAATACTTAGAATTTTGAATATTTTAGTTAAAACGACAAGCACTTCGGGGTCACGCCAGGATGGGACATCACGACAGTTATGAAACACAAAACACGAAATGGAAATACCCGGGAAGAAACCAAGGGATAACGTTAGAACATGCGGTATTTCGTGTGTGTGTGTGAGTGTGTGTGTGTGTGTGTGTGTGTGTGAGTGTGTGTGTGTTTCTGTGTGTGTGGTATGTGTCTTTGCGTGTGTTTCTCCGTGTGTGGTATGTGTCTTTGTGTGTGTTTCTGTGTTTCTGTGTGTTTGTGTGTATGTCTTTGCGTGTGTTTCTGCATGTATGTCTTTGTGTGTGTTTCTGTGTGTGCGTGTGTGTCTTTGTGTGTGTTCCTGTGTGCGTGTGTGTGACTTTGTGTGTGTGTTTCTGTGTGTGCGTCTTTGTGTGTGTCTTTGTGTGTGTTTCTGTGTGTGTTTCTGTGTGTGTGTGTCTTTGCGTGTGTTTCTGTGTGTGTGTCTTTGTGTGTGTTTCTGTGTCTTTGTGTGTGTGTTTGTGTGCGTTTCTGTGTGTGCGTCTTTGTGTGTGTGTCTTTGCGTGTGTTTCCGTGTGCGTGTGTGTGTGTGTGTGTGTGTCTTTGTGTGTAAGTCTTTGTGTGTGTCTCTCTGTGTGTGGTATGTGTCTTTGTGTGTGTTTCTGTGTTTCTGTGTGTTTGTGTGTATGTCTTTGCGTGTGTTTCTGTGTGTGTGTCTTTGTGTGTGTTTCTGTGTGTGTGTGTCTTTGTGTGTGTTTCTGTGTGTCTTTGTGTGTGTTTCTGTGTGCGTGTGTATTTTTTGTGTGTGTGTTTCTGTGTGTGCGTCTTTGTGTGTGTGTCTTTGCGTGTGTTTCCGTGTGCGTGTGTGTGTCTTTGTGTGTGTGTCTGTCTGTGTGTTTCCGTGTGTGTGTTTCTGTATGTGTGTATGTGTGTCTTTGTGTGTATTTCTGTGTATGTGTGTCTTTGCGTGTGTTTCTGTGTGTGTGTTCTGTGTGCGTGTCTTTGTGTGTTTCTGTGGTGTGCGTATGTGTTTGTTTATCTGTCTTTGCGTGGTATGCACGTGTGTGCGTATGTATGCGTGTGTGCGTACAAGTGTGTGTTTGTGTGTGTATGCGTACGTATGTTTGTGTTCGTGTGTGTATGAGTACGCACATATGTGTGTTTGTGTGCGTGTGTGTGCGTGCGAGCATACATGTGTGTGTGTTACGTGAGAGAATGCGAATATGTGCTATAATTTTTTTATATACATATATTTTTAAAAATATGTCTTAGTTTCAAATCATATATATACATTTTTTAAAATATTTCATTTCATATATTATATTTCTAAGGTTGCTGCCCAAGTTCCTTTGGAGTTACACACTTTTTCATAGCTTTAGTTACAAAGGAGAAAAAAGTTGAGAGGAAAGATAAGAAACATAAAGAAAAAAAGGGATAAAAGATAATGGAAATGAAATTCAGAGTAAAGAAATTCCAAGGGAATGGTTTGGATCTCTCTCTCTCTCTCTCTCTCTCTCTCTCTCTCTCTCTCTCTCTCTCTCTCTCTCTCTCTCTCTCTCTCTCTCTCCTCTCTCCTGTTGAGTTAGCGAGTTTCAAAGTAGTCATACCGGGAGGCTGGAGACCGAGCGACGTGTAAAAACCAGTGGAAGGCCTATATTCAACAAAAGATGTTAAAAGACTGAAAGATCAAAAAAAAAAAAAAAGAAAAAGAAAAAGAAGAAGAAGAAAAAATATATATGTGTATATATATATATATATATATATATATATATACATATATATATATATATATATATATATATATATATATATATATATATAGAGAGAGAGAGAGAGAGAGAGGGAGAGAGAGAGAGAGAGAGAGAGAGAGAGAGAGAAAGATCGATAGATTGATATGCAGTAAATATATATATATATATATATATATATATATATATATATATATATATATATATATATATATATATATTTATTTATATATGTATGGATATATATATATATATATATATATATATATATATATATATTCATACGTATATGTGTGTGTGTGTTTATATGTTTGTGTGTGTATGTATATGTATATGTAGGTGTGTGTATATGTATATGTAGGTGTGTGTGTATGTATATGTAGGTGTGTGTGTATGTGTATATATATGTAGGTGTGTGTGTATGTGTATGTATATGTAGTTGTGTATGTACGTGTATGTATATGTAGGTGTGTGTGTATGTGTAAGTATATGTATGTGTGTGTGTATGTGCACGTGTTGGTATGCTGTGTGCGCTGTTTAGATCTATAAGTTTTGCGCAAACTGCCACACTAGTAAGTAAAATATGTAGACCGTTTTGCAATATTTTTTTTCCAGTTAGTGAGTTTGTATTCTAGCGTTGGAAGAAACAAGCGTGTGTGTGTGTGTGTGTGTGTGTGTGTGTGTGTGTGTGTGTGTGTGTGTGTGTGTGTGTGTGTGTGTGTGTGTGTGTGTGTGTGTGTGTGTGTGCATTTGTCTGTAAATGTGTGTGTGTGTGTATGTGTGTGAGTATGTGTGTGTGTGTGTGTGTGTGTGTGTGTGTGTGTGTGTGTGTGTGTGTGTGTGTGTGTGTGTGTGTGTGGGTGTGTGTGCATTTGTCTGTAAATGTGTATGTGTATATGTGTGAGTATGTGTGTGTATGTGTGTGTGTGTGTGTGTGTGTGTGTGTGTGTGTGTGTGTGTGTGTGTGTGTGTGTGTGTGTGTGTGTGTGTGCATTTGTCTGTAAATGTGGGTGTGTGTGTGTATGTGGGAGTATGTGTGTGTGTGTGTGTGTGTGTGTGTGTGTGTGTGTGGGTGTGTGTGTGTGTGTGTGTGTGTGTGTGTGTGTGTGTATCCTGCGCTGCCCAAACATACATTCATATATAGTGTGAGTAACGAT
>NC_091559.1:3238510-3241010 GCF_042767895.1 Penaeus vannamei | reverse complement strand
TTGACAATGAAATTATTATTTTCATGATTACTTCTTTGTTCGCTTTTTCATTATAATAATAATTATTACTATTATTTTTATTACCAAACCTATAATATTATTACCAACATCATCATCTTTATCTTTATATCCTCATCTTCAAATAATATCATCAGCATCATTATTTGCGATGTAATTTTTCCATTAACGTTGTAACTCCACTAAAGTTATGTTTATCATCATCATTAACATTGTTTACAAATATTTGGAAGCTCCTTAAAAGGTTTATTTCGTTGAGAATTGCCTACATCACTGGTCCCCAAATTTCATTCTGTAGCCCCATACCATTATATATAATATATTAAATATATATATTTGTGTGTGTGTGTGTGTGTGTGTGTGTGTGTGTGTGTGTGTGTGTGTGTGTGTGTGTGTGTGTGTGTCTCCTGATTCAGTCACTGTTATTTATGGATAGTGCAATGCTGTCAATAGCTTGATGACAAGAACAAGATAACAATCTGTTGATTTATGAGAGATAATTATGTATATGTACTGTAGGTTATATAAATTTTTAGTTTGATTGAGTTCAACCCTCCACGGCCACCCCCAGGGAACCCTGTCATCCCCAGGTTGGCAGTAGTATATGAAATAGTGTTATTCACGTATTATATGTATAATGTCAGTATTGTTTATGTGGCAGATATCAAGCATAAAATGTCTCTGTTGATTAAATGCACTTAGTTTGTATTACAGCGAGGATATATACCTGGATTAGGTATAACATTCATTTATGGCAGTCTTTGAATTATGTCTGTCATGTACAGAGTCCACTTTTACATCACAAAGAGCTGAATAACCCGTGTTTTGCTCGAGCAGTTGATGTTAAGTCGCCGCCCATAATCAGACAGAGCAATTTCGAAATTCAAGAAATGTCATAAAACTGCCTCGGAGGAAAGAGAGAATTTATTGACATTCAAGACCTTGACATACCAAGCATAATCAACGAAAGTCGTGGGGGAAAAAAAATAATGAAAATAGTGGATGAAACGTGTTCCAATTATGTTCAACGAAAAATAAAAATAAAAAGAGCAGGACCTTAAAATCGACGCCGAACCGACAATGGTACAGAAGCGAAGCAGGGTAGACTCCGCGATGACTCATTGTTAGTACGTTCAGATATGTGAGTGTCAACACTTTCCTCTCCTGCCGGGCAAATAAGACTATTGTTAAAACTTTTCATGGACAGCAGCGATAACTATATAAGTCTGCTTGAGCGGAGTATTCTGTACGAAAGATTCGGAACTGGGAAACAGTGAAATGGAATCAGAGTGAGGGTTGTGTCTTAAGGTAAAGTCAGAGAGGTAAGTATGGGTACTATTATTAGTTTAGGTTTTACTCAGGGATTTGGAGGTCGAGATATATTTCAATACGTGTCTCTATATCTCTCTTTCTCTCTCTCTCTCTCTCTCTCTCTCTCTCTCTCTCTCTCTCTCTCTCTCTTTCTCTCACACACAGACACACACACACACACACACACACACATACACACACAAACACACACACTCACTCGCTTACTCACTCACATATTTTCTCTCTATTTATCTATCTGTCTACCGTTCTATCTCAATTTATCTATCTATCGTTCTCTCTCTCTCTCTCTCTCTCTCTCTCTCTCTCTCTCTCTCTCTCTCTCTCTCTCTCTCTCTCTCTCTCTCTCTCTCTCTCTCTCTCTCTCTCTCTCTCTGTAACTCACTGACTCATTCCTCTCTCTCTCTCTCTCTCTCTATCTATCTATCTATCTATCTATCTCTCTATCTATCTATCTCTCTCTCTCCTTAACTATCTATTTATCTATCGCTTGATCCTCTATTTATACGTAAGGACTTCATGAGTCATAGCGGACACTTCATATGCAATATCGTTGCCTTTGGAAGTTCTGGCTGAAGGTTGGTATCACCTGTTTTTAAATTCATGAATCCCCAGCTTCGTGAATGCAGGTAGTCTCATGGCCGTACCCAAATAGTCAATACCGGCTTCGGTTTAGAAAATACGCTGTATATGTAAATGCAATCCTCCTGACTTTCTCTTTACCTTTCTCTTTACCTTTCTCTGTCTTTCTATCCATCTATCGAGCGATCTCTATCTCTCTCTCTCTCTCTCTCTCTCTCTTTCTCTTTACCTTTCTCTCTCTCTCTCTCTCTCTCTCTCTCTCTCTCTCTCTCTCTCTCTCTCTCTCTCTCCCTCTCTTTCTCTTTCTCTTTACCTTTCTCTGTCTCTCTATCTATCTATCTATTGGGCGATCGATCTCTCTATTTACCCTCTCCTTTAGAATTGATAGATTGATTGAGTAAATGATTGAGAGACAAGTAAGTCGACACACAGAGATACAGACACACACACACACACACACACACACACACACACACACACACACACACACACACACACACACACACACACACACTCACGCACACACACACACACACACACACACACACACGCACACACACACACACACACA
>NC_091559.1:3231010-3233510 GCF_042767895.1 Penaeus vannamei | reverse complement strand
TATGTTTATGGCAGCGTTGGTTAGTTTGTTTGTTCTTTAGCAGGATACCTAAAAAAGTTATAATTTTTTTTTTTTTTTTTTTTTTTTTTTTTTTTACCAGATATGTGTTTTAGCCTACCCTAGATACCATTATGTGTTGTTGATTATCTGGAATCAGAAATATTTTTGAGTGATTGCATCAGCTACCCCTATTGCCCGTGAAACAGAGGTAACTGTTATCATCTTTACTCAAGTCACCAGTGTACTTCAGAAAAAAGTTATTTTTAATGTAATTCTTCAGGTGTGAATATTACTTTTGTAACAGTGACCCTATTGCCATGGCGGAGGTATGCGCTCTCTGAATGTTTTTAGTTTTTTATCATCATTATTAGTGATATTATCATCATTTTTATTATTAGTATCATTATTATCTTTATTATCATTACTACTATTGTAATCCTCATTATCATGAACGTTATTTGTATAAATATTATGATTGATTCTGTGGGGGTATTATTAATATAATCATTATTATTATTATCTATACTGACATCATTGTTATCATTATTAATATTATAATCACCATCATTATCATTACAATTTTCATCGTAATCATTATCATGATTATCTATGATTAGTATTAGTATCAGAAGTAGTAGTAGGAATATGACTATATTAGCGATAATGATGTTTTTACTTTATATCATTATGATTACTAATGTTATCATTTACGATTGTCATTGTAATTATCACGATTTTCAATATCACTGTTATCGTTTACATTTTCATCAAGATTATTGTTTCTCAGTTGATAACTTCAATTATAATATGCAGTTATACAATTATACATAACGGTAGTATTTTAGTTTTATTTACTTTTACTCTTGTTTATATTATTATTGTTATTGTTATTTCTAGCAATATTATCATCATTTTCTTTCTCTTCTACATCATTACCAATATAGCTATTGTTTTTTTCCCCTAATAATTATTGTTGTTAGCGAAAAACTGTTGTTGTTATAGACATTAGTTTAATAGACGTGTCAGATTAGATCAATTTTGAGAATTTTCTTTCCAATTTACGCTTTACTTTTCACTTAAACTCCCGAAATGTTATTATTTCGTTATTATAGTATTACTTTGGAAGAGGTATAGTAGTTTTTTTTTTTTTTTTTTTTTTTTTTTTTTTTTGATGTCTCAGTAATTTGATATGGGATCCTCTCAGCGAATCGTTTGAGTAGAAAATTAGTTTCATTATGGTTGTTATCAGTATGAATATATCCCTCTCTTGTTTGTAATTTTTACTTCTCTTTTTTTTCACTTCTTTATCTCTCTCCATCCGCCTTCTTGTTTAACGTCTGTTTTGCTTTCCAGGAATTCTTAGAGTTAGCATATACAAACAATAGACTTTGGCCTTTCCCAGAAAGTGATGTGATGTGCCATTGGATATTTGACGGAAAGACGAATAAAACAAAGAAACAACAGCCAAAGATAATTAAAGAAGGGAAAGAAAAGAGGTTGGTGAGCTGACGGAATGAGCAGAGAAAGGGAAAATGAATTATGAAGATTATTACTTGGCAGAACGAGGCACATTTCGAAAAGAGGAAAGAAAAAGCCCAGGAGCATTCATCAAGAAATGAAGTGTACAGTGTTTTGTTTGTTTTCTTATGACGAACTGTCCAATCTTCATTATACTTTTCTTGAACATGCATAAAAGACCTAGATTTCTCAATTGCAAATGCACAACAGTTGTGGGGAATGTTTGTAAACAAGTATTATTCTTGCTTAAGTATAAAGTTACATATTACATACTTGAGAAAGTATAAAGTTACTTATTCACATATATTATGAATTCGTAGATCCCTTTTCGTGATACTCCACAGGACATTCAAATGAAATATACGATAAGTTCTTAATGACACAAAGAAGA
This sequence comes from Penaeus vannamei, assembly GCF_042767895.1. Taxonomy (NCBI): domain Eukaryota; kingdom Metazoa; phylum Arthropoda; class Malacostraca; order Decapoda; family Penaeidae; genus Penaeus; species Penaeus vannamei. Next base: position 3,231,601 of record NC_091559.1, on the reverse strand, counting down.
TGTTTTGAAAGGACTTACGTCATGATACAATAAACTCATTAACTGTACTTACAAATCTCGCTAATGTTATCTAATCATTCATTTTGTCTTCTAGCCTCATTCTTAACATCAAAATAATGTTCAATTCGTGCATTTCATTTATCATTATGATTCATTTCTAATTTCTGTACATTTTCCCCCCTTACCTGCAAGTGCTTTTGCCTAGCAGGAAGCATAAACCCAAACATAAAGAAATTCTAAGTGCTATTTTATCATAGGTTGTACTATTTCAGTTCAGCAGATTGCTCTTTGGCATTACTCTTCCTTTTATGGTCGGGGGATCAACCCTAATTAATGTATGCAAATCAATCCGAAATTGTTGGCTTTCTGTACTCGTGCGTTCACGTAGCTGTCCTATTCCGTCCATCTATCTCCGTCCTTCATAATGCTTATCCGTTTTCCCCTTTTCTCTGTCTTTTATTATCTTTCTATTCTCTTGTCCTTTTTAAGTCCTCTTCTCTTCTTCTCCTTTCTTTCCCCTTATTCCCTTTTTCTCTATGTCCCCTTTCGTTATTTCGTTATTCCCAGTCATTTACTGCCATTCCGTTTATT
>NC_091559.1:3196010-3206010 GCF_042767895.1 Penaeus vannamei | reverse complement strand
TTTGTTTATGTAGTTTGTACTTACTATGTATTCATGTAAGCTTAGAATGTTATTATTAAAACAAATACCGTTAACACACATGAAAATAAAATAAAACGCCGGAAAAATAAAAGCAAACGAGAAATACACGTAAAAATGGGCAATCTTAAATAAAACCGATAATAAAATACCTGTTGTCACTGCAGACTCACTGTAAAATCCTTTAAAAGGGAAACATAAAATAAACACAAACAGAAAAGAGCAAAGCTTAAAAAATAATAATAATAATAAATAAATAAATGAATAAATAAACACTACCGCACAACTCAACTACGGTAGTTGACGACCCCACCTTGTCCATGTTAAATAGGTCGTGAGTCTGATGTTCGCTCGTCTAGACTCATTTTCGTCTAAATTGTCGTCTGCCTTTTCGAGTGAATACTTAAAATTACAAATTTGTAAAAAGATTACCGTGTATATCAAAACCTAAAGGAAGTTCAGTGGAGAGAAATAGATAGAAAATATTATAAACATTAAAATAAAGGAACATATACACAAAAATTTGAATAAACGATATGATTGTTGTCCGTTGGCTAGCTGAGGGGTTTGGCGCCAAATGCCCGTTGGCGATTTACCCTCTTCCTTGTCTGTCATCTTGGGCGCCATCTTGTAAATGTACGTATTTTCGAGGGCGACCTTCTGACGTCATCCTTCACCTCCTGACGTCATCCTTCACCTCCTGACGTCATCCTTCACCTTCCGACGTCATCCTTCACCTCCTGACGTCATCCTTCACCTCCCGACGTCATCCTTCACCTCCTGACGTCATCCTTCACCTCCCGACGTCATCCTTCACCTCCTGACGTCATCCTTCACCTCCCGACGTCATCCTTCACCTCCTGACGTCATCCTTCACCTCCCGACGTCATCCTTCACCTCCTGACGTCATCCTTCACCTCCCGACGTCATCCTTCACAGGCCTCGAACTCGAAATCGGGGTGTCGTTTGCTCGCATTATTTGGCTATCTCTCCTAAAATTACAAAAAAAAAAAAAAAATGTCCACGGCGTCTCTATCATCCTTCTGCAGCACCTCCGTCAGGCGATCCCATCTGCAGCGCCTTCGTCAGTATCATCGCGCCCTGGTCCAAATTCGTTTTCTTCTCTCGGTGACTTTTTAAAGGGGGAACTGTTGGTGCTGAGGGATGGTAGGCCGTCCAAAGAGGCAGTAAGAGCCGCATCTCCCTACAGTAGTAGTAGTAGTAGTAGTAGTAACAGCAGCAGTAATAGTAGTTCCAACATTATTATCATTATAATTACAATAGTAACAGAATTGTATAGTTGGTAGTAGCAGCAGTGGTAGTAGTAGTAACAAAAAATATCATTCTTGATTTTGTTATCACCATCATTATCATCACCATCACCATTATCATCACCATCACCATTACCATCACCACCATCATTACCATCGTCGTCGTCATTATCAGTATTATTATCACTATTTTTGTATTATCACTAATAGCATTATTACTCTGATTAATAGTGCAACATGTGACAGGACCAAGTGACATTTAATGAACAGTTTTAGAGATATTGAGAGTGTAAGAACTTAGACGTATAACAAGAATACCCGGTCTCCCCTACTACAATCATTATCACTATTATTCTTATCCTTTTTATTATGGCTATTACCATTATTATTATCACTGTTATCATTATTGTTATATTTGTCATTATTATTATTATCGTTATTATCATTATTATTGTTACAATTATCATCATTTATATTATCATTATTGTTATTACTCTTATTGTAATTATTATTATTATATAATAACTACTTTTATGATATAATAATAATATCCTTATTATTATTACTCTTGCTATTGCCATTACCTTTATTAAGATTATTATCATTTTACTATTATAGTTATGATTATTTTCATTATTATTATTGTTGTTGATATCATCATCATCACCATTATTATTATTATCAAAATTAGTATCAATATCAGTTTTAAATATTTTCAATATTTTCTTAAATGTGCAAGAATAAGAAATAAAACATATGAATAATAACATAAATCTAATGTCACTTTCATAATCCCTTTCCTCCTTTCACTGTGGTCACTTACTCACTTCATTGCACTTATTGCCTTAATTACGTTTTTTAATTTTCAGTGTCTTCCCTGCAACAGCAAATTGTTCAATGACGTTCTTGTTCTGCAGCTTCAGCCACTGAGATTGTGGGATTGGATCTCTGTCTCTGAGTATACATGCACCTACATACATACACACGTGTGGAATTCATAATGAACAGATTGCAACAGGAACAACGAAGGGATGGGCAAGAAAACACATGAATATGCCATATTCGTGTGTTTTCTTGCCCTTCCCTTCATTGTTCCAGTTGCAATACATACACACATACGCCTTAACAATCACAAGTAGGTAGTCATGGCTTAAAGCTGTGGTTGTGTGCTTGACAATATCTGTATTTAATGAAGTCATAATTATATATTTATTGGATGTTTTCAGAAGTTCTTTTTCTGTATTAAATAGATACTGATGTCTTTACTATTCAGTGTCGGGAGATACTTTTTTAGTTGTTTGTGATTTCTCCCAGTTTTCTAGTTCTCTGTATTTTGTCTTTTCTCATATCCTGTACCGTTCCACTTTTAAATCCTGGTATTTTTCATTTCTTAATCAATATAACATATTGATCTTCTTTATAGTAAGTCATAACATCTGGTCTGTAATTTTCTTGACTGTTAAACTACTGAAGATTTTTTGTTTCTAATGCAGTTTCATGTTTATGGTCTTATCGGTTATTTTTAGTTTCAAAGCCTATTGTATAAACGTTTTTTCAAGGTACAGTGTTTGGTTAATTCAAAACGTACAGACATACATGTTTTATTGATATTCATTGCAAATTCACTTGTTGTCAGTCGACTGTTGTTTTGTTTTGTTTTTAAGAATTTACATGCAAGCCAATTGGTGTCCAATGCTTAATCTTGTGTAGCAATTACAAGGGCTCCAGTTACAGGGTTGAGATAAGCTGTATCACTATGATGTCTTTAGATCCATAATCATATCAACAATTCCAGCCCATTTTCAAAGCAATTACCTGCTTTGTCACTCTGTTTTCCTTTGTTTTTTCGAGTTTTTGTCTTCTTTTCAGTTCTTAACATATCCTCCACCAGACTTTCCTCCTTCGCCATTTTCATGACTCTGCCAAAGATATTAATCTCCTGTCATCAAATCTGCAATTGCTAGCACGTCTCTTCCTCTCCTTGCAATGTAAAGTCTTCCTGTGCAAGCTAGTGGGTGTAGCACTTTGTTAACCGTCATGTGTCATCTAATCTTTGTATTTGTTTTCCTTGTGTCCAATCAGTTATTCCTACTATTTAATTACTGATGCTGAATAGGTGTTGAAGCTCATCTTGTGTCCAATCAGTTGTTCCTACTGAGTATGTTATAACTGATGCTAAATAGGTGTTAATTGTAATTATTTGATTACTCCCTTTAGGTTTCGATATTAAGATCTTAGTCGCTTGATGTACATTTTCTTTGATCTCAGTCACCATCTCACTTTACTCATTGAGTCAATTTTTTTTTTTTTTTTTTTTTTTTTATTACTAATCCATCTCTTTCATCCGTTCCGTAGATGGAACTTGCAAACTCTCAGTTAATATTAATTTCCCAGAGGTTGTTACTGCATGCATAGTCTAAATAATATTACCCTTTTAACAGTATCATTGATATTATTGCTGATGTTTTTTATATAATTATCATAATCATGTTGTTATGGTCATTAAAATTATTATTATTATCACCACTACCTCCATTATCATTATCAGTAGTAGTAGTAGTAGTAATAGCAGCATAATAAACATTTTCTATTAATATCGCTACTACGAGTTTATTTTCTTAATAATAATGATAATATCATCACTATTATAATATTTTATAGTTATTATTATTATTATCATTATAATTATTGCTACAACCATATTTATCATTATCACCATTAATCATCATCGTCACCATCATCCATATAATCATCACGTCATCATTATTATTATCATTATTGTTATTATTATTATTATCATTATTATTATTACTATTATTCTTACTTTTACCGTTATAGCTGTCATAATATTCTTTAATTATTTATTTAATTATCAATTTTCCTGTGATTATTTTTATCAATAATAACATTAATGTCCATTAAGGATGATACCGATAATTATAATGGCATTATTATTATGATTATCATTATCATTATTGCTATTACTTTTTCATTATTATAAACATTATCATCATTATCATAATAAAAATAATCATAATTATTTCATCATTATTATTATTACAATTATGATAATTATTATCATCATCGTTATTAGATTCATTCTCATTATAATTGTCATTATCAATATCATAATTCATCATTATCATTATCATTATCATAATTTATCCTTATAATTATTATCATAATTTATCATTATCGTTATTATCAATAACATTGTCAATATTTTAATCACTACCATCATCATTATCATCATCATCATCATCATCATCATCATCATCATCATCATCATCATCATCATCGTTATCATTGCCTTCATAATAATCAGCATATGACAACTTCTGTCAGCTTTTAACAACTAAAATTAATTCTCGTTAACAGTTAGTAGAATTAGATTTATAATGATAGTTGACAGAATGGAGGCAGACTGATAGCGAATAAAACTCCTGCAGGTGTGAGGCAAAAGTCATAGTATACGATTATGTAAATTCTCTTAATGGAAGCAGTACGTGTGATAAATCGTACTGTGAACGTTGATGCTTAATTGTGAATGAAGACTTTTAAGGAATTAAATTTAATTCTTGGCAGTATGCTGACTCCTTCGTTGTTATATATATATATATATATATATATATATATATATATATATATATATATATATATATATATATATATATATATATAACAATCATCATTAAAGTGTGGTATCATATCACAATAAATGGTTATGGTAAAAAACAACCATTCTCCACTACCATGCAAGTCAAATTCGCTAAATTATAACAACCACTTTCGTCATTACTACCATAAGCAATACAGCTGTATTGATATTGCAATAATAGTGATACGTAATGCTTTATATAGCTTACCCCGTGGAGCTGAAGTAATAGTTATGCAATACAGTCATTACCCGGCTCAGAACTGCGATTCAATATGCTGTTTACGCTTTATATTACTTGATTCCTTGCTGTCTATCACACACACACACACACACACACACACACACACACACACACACACACACACACACACACACACACACACACACACACATACACACACATTGTTATTTTCATTATCTTATTATAAACACTATCATTGCCATTATCATTATTATTTTCACCATTAATATAATCATTATCATTATTATTACTCTTATCAATATTATCATTATTTGATTTTTGATGTCACACTTACTATTAGCATTACTATTATCAATACCATTATCATCATTATAAATATTATTGTTATCATGATCATTATCTTAAATGCTTGTAGAAATAGCAGTTATACTTTTCATTATAGCTAGTAGTAGTAGAATCAGAACTAGTAGTAGTGTAGTACCTCTTACTCTCAAGGTCATCTGATGACCCTGAGTCGTACCTGTGATTACCTAGACATACCATTCTGCACAATATCCAAACACTTCAGATTTACTTTTGATGTTGAACCATACACGATTGACCCATAATATACTTAAGACCTATTCAGGGCTTTATATATCGTTAGCGAAGACTTTTATCAGCTTATTTATTTCCAGAAATGCACTTTAGTAAATCAAGTGTTTATAAACGTTTATTCTTTAATTGACCAATGTGGTCCTTCCAGTTTAGTCTACGATCAAAGACTAGACAGGGAAATCAAGCAGAATTTGGAATGGGTATTGGGTAGTTGTCTAGAGATAACCAGACGTTGGGCTTTCCGTGAGAAAAAAAAATATCCAATAGTATTTCTTGTGGCAAACTTAAAACCCCACTGGAGGCCCCAGTTATGAATCATATCCAGTGCTAATTGGATGCGATTTTCCGAAATTCTGCATTACTGCTGCAATGCCATAATGCCATCATCAGCATACAGTGATTAAGATGTCATTTGTCATACACAGAAAGGCAGTTGGTGACAAGACACTTCCTTGTGGGACCTCATTTGTCTGGACAAAAATGTCAAAAACATGCCATTGTCAGAGAATAACAAAGAAAAGTTCTGTTGGAGAGGATATTTGGATGTTTTCTGATTAGGCCACATCACCATGGCATTCCCGTTGGCTTTTTCTAAATCTAAAAATACTGAAATCAAAAAATCCTTATTAGCAATTGCCTCTATAAGGTAACAGTAAAGTTTTACTAGATCGAGAGTTTGGCGCCCCTTTCGGAAGCCACACTGCTTGCTAACTAGTGAATTTCTGGAATTAAAAAAATGTAATTATCAACTGTTAACAATTCGTTCCAGGACTGCATAAGCAACTTGTCAACGCAGTGGGACGGTAGATGGCAGATCTGGGTTTTCCCCTCCTTTCAATATGGGAATGGTAAGGACAAAGTGTCACGAGGACAGCCAAATACATTGCATTCTTGGGAGGGATATCGTTCATGGTAGTCGTTAGATGTAGTTCCTTTGTTCGTGGTCAGTTTAGTCCTAGAGGAGTGGTGGGTCGCCCCTCCTCCTTGAGGGGAAGGAGTAGCCGGGGGATCAGTCATAGTTGGGCATTGGACCAAGTCCGAGCCCTAACACCTTGCCCATTGTCCTAAAGGGACCAAAAGAAAAAAATAAAACTATTGATAATCAACCTAACAGCAATAGCTAAGAGAGTATGGCAGTTACACGTCTCCCCCTCCCCCCAGGTAGAAGCCTAGATGCGTTCTCCAGTATCAAAGAAGGATCGAATTATATGTAAGACAACTCTCTACCGCCAAACTTGCCTAGGCGAAGGGCAGAAAATCGACGCCCCCCCCCCCCCAAAAAAAAAAAAATAATAATAATAAATAAATAAATATATAAATAAAGCGAATGCGGGAGCTCGTTGGGGATCTCCGAAAGGCTCAGGAAAGTCACATGGAAAGGTGTAAGATCAGGAGTAGAAAAAAGTGCAGCCAAAGGACACCCCGGACGACTAGGTACCTCTACCCAAGGGTCAATGCTCGTAAGGACATCAACCTTGGGTGTAGAAGAGAGCTGCGGGCCTGAGAGATCACCAAACAATTTCATAAAATCAGTAAAGTAAACCCGAGAGTCATTTATCAATCCAGTAATCAATGTGTTTAATTAAGTAATTATGTGACTGATTTCTTGATTCAAATGAGAAAGAATACGGACTTGAGCTTCACATAAAGTCACTTTGCTTATTTGTGTGGTAAAATATAGCAAACCCATCCATTTCTCTTAATCAACTTAAAATGTAAGTATAGTGAATAAGCATCCATGGGAATAAAAAGTGATAAGTAAGTTATTATTATTTCCAAGCCATAAAAACAATAGAAAAAAATCCTCGAGGAAAAAAGTAATCAATAAAAACACAAATAAACACCTTATAGAAACTGTTGGGTCTCTGCTTTCATCCATAGAGAAAAAACAAAAGCTTTCTGAGGGTAAGCCGAGTGTATTTCACAGAGCCAAGTGTATTTTGCAACTCTTTTTCAAGGGCACTGACCCGACCTCATAAGGTCACGCCCAAGGTCAGCCCCCTCGAGTCTGCAAAGCAAGACTCGTTATAAGTAAAGGTTTCGTCTGGACCGTAGACGTTAAAGCTTTTCTTTCGTTATTGCTCAATTTCGTTAGATATAAAATGAGGGGCATTTAATTAAAAAAATAATAATAACAAAAATAAAAAAAAACATTATTCATACGGGTAAAAGGAACGGAAAGTATAGAAAGGAATTAAAATATTACAGAAAATAAAATTACGCCGACTAGCCAACAAGGCTTTACCGCCAGCTCTCGTAAAGTACGTTTTTTCAAAGTAGATTCCAGCCAAACAAGCGGCTTCCTCCTCCTCAGTAAAGACCGTAGCACCTCGTCAGCGTCTCCTGCAGGATCGCCTTCTGTGCCTCCTACAGTTCTCGTGACGGCCTGGCAACAGGGTTAGTTATAGGGGGGGGAGGTTGTAATGACGTCGTTTGTGGGCGGACACAGGGGCGAGAGCGGCTGAGGCGTCAGATCACTACAGGGATGCTGACCACGCCTCGTATGACCTCCAAAATATAAGGCACTGAAGGTACAGGCAAAGCTCAGAGTGATGCAATCTCTGTAAAAAAAAAAAAAAAAAAATAATAATAATAATAATAATAAAGGTGTTTACTTTACTATTTACGTTATTGGAAACTTAAAAGCAATAATGCCGAGCGTGACGAAGAAGCCTCGGACAAGCTAGCTCTCGTGTCACTAGGCTTTTTAATCTATTGTCTGAAATCGGTATAATTATGTCAACATTCCATGCACAAGTGTGACGTCATCTGGGCTCCAGGGATGACAATTTTTCAGAAGCGTCTTTTCGGCCGTTTTCTTTGATCAGACTCAGAGAGAAAAATGAATGATTTCAGGGGAAACTAGTATATTTCAGAGTAAAATGATATAGAAACAAATACAAATTCATTTTAGATTTATTTTAACAAAATGCCACCCTTGCTCCTCAGCTGGGCCAGGGTGCTCCTCGGGGGGGGGGGGGTCTCGATATCCGATGGGATTTGAGGCCGGTTATATCAGCCATCAAGTGCTTTTGGCATACCTAATGAATGAAACAATTACTGAAATTTAAAAATTGTTTCGGTACATATGTATGTACCTATGTATGTATGTATACACGTGTGTGTGTGTGTGTGTGTGTGCGTGCGTGCGTCTGTGCGTGTACATGTGTGTGTTTGCGTGTGGAAGAAAACTATTTGCTGCGTCAGTTATAGTATGTTTTACCTGACAGTATTCCCTGGTGGTGTCGTCTGGCACTCTTCCCAGACAAGTCTTGAAGTGGCCATTGGGAAGCCAGTTCTCTTGAAAACGGCGCCGCGGCATGATCTGGAAATATAAGCAGAATAAACATAGTCTTTATCATAGTATATTATATCTTGTTTATTTCTCTTATTGACATATGATTTATATAGAACATGTAAATCTAAATTTCTCAAGGGAGGTACCAGAAGAATAGTCAGAATACTAGTTTTCTTACAAGTTCCATAAAAAAATATATATATATATATATATATATATATATATATATATATATACATTTATATATTTTTTGTCAATACCATAGCTACTGCTGTCATTGTTGTTCAAATTTGAATAACTATAATCATCAAGATCACAAATGATATCTTCAAAACTGATACATTTTGCACATTTATTTTTGCCATATTTATTATCATCATACATAGTGTTATCTTTATATACCGTTACCTGTAGCACTGTTGCGGATAAGCATTATCGTAATTCTTATATATATTTTTTATATATTCTCACATACATTATCATATTTCCATAATATTAATATGTTTATTCTCTTTCTCATTTGGATATAAGTCAGTATCTTTTTGTGGATGTTTTTACTATCATAATCATTTTGTATGTATTTTTATAATTCAGTTGTATAATTGTTAACATTTCCATCATTCCTAACGCTATCATTACCATCACTATGTACATATATACCCAAGCCTATTCTCATCCCTTGTATATGTGTTGTCAGTTCCGCCGAACCAGACATATATGCGACACCACACACACACCCAAAAGCACGTACCCAAACCCTTTGTACTCCGCCGTACTTAACCTATATTTGCACATCAAAAGTCCCACTCACCAGCCGTTTTTCGGAAAGAAAATACGTTTTTCTCCATCGCCGCTCGCCGTCAGTAGGCAGCGCAGAAGGAGCAGCTACCACCACGCTTTCTGCGCAGACCGAGTTAACTTGGTGCCTGTCCTTGTGCACTCCAGCAGTCGCTCTC
>NC_091559.1:3163510-3166010 GCF_042767895.1 Penaeus vannamei | reverse complement strand
CTAATATAATAATGATAATCATCTGAAAGCCTTTGAATCTGTTTCATGACGTCAGTTCCCAACCGCCATGTTTATTTATTTGTTTATTTATTTAACCTCTGGGTCTTTTATACAATAATAAAATCATTAGAAAATGAAACAATTTATTTTATTCATAACAGGGATTCCTCAAAATTTTTTAATCTGTCGATCTCTTCACGGTCCATTGGAGATTTCAGGGACACCCAGGCACGAAATGTGAATGAATTAATGTATTTCATAATAGATTTACTATTTAGAGTTCATCTGATCATGAAGTCGGTGCATTATTTATCATGAGAAATAAGTGTTGGATGTTTGGCACCATTTTGAAATCATTTTAATACTTGGGGTGGAGAGTAAATTGTTTTAAAGCCAGGTTATAAGGAAGCTATAAGCAATATTGGGTATTTTGCAACAAATGTACGAATATTGTTGCAGTTAACAAAACTGCGAAAGACTATAATCGAAGTTTTTTTACCTTATTTATATTAATTTCTTGTATATATGTTTGCTTTTGATTTTAGGAAATTCATTAACAGCCTATACTGCCAACCCCTAAAAGAGAGAAAGGATTATTTTTCTTTTCTTTTATACAACGGGTCGATTCTTATAATAAAAAAAAATGTATATGAACTGTTTAAAATCACAAAAGTTTTTTTGACTTTCATTAATGCTATGTTGATAAAGGTTATAATGACAATGATAACACAAATGATAACATAATGACTAATTTTGAGGAAAACTAGTGTTATCTATTGACTCACGTGATGAAAAGAGAATAAAATTCAAGAGTTAAAAAGTAATTGAAAGTGCCTTGAAGTCTATTAATCTAATTAAGTCTATAAATCCGCATCACTTTCAGAAGGGGAATTTTTAATTGGCACAACGTGTATTAACATTATTTTCAAATTCTTTTTATAAGGTGGTTAATTATCACTGATTTTGTGGTCTTCTCAGCTTTGTAGAAAATATTTACGTTTTCTTCTGTCAGTGACACAAACATGATATTATATATTATTCAAAAATTGTAATTAGTCGTGTTATGAAGAGAAAGAAAACGGGATTTTCTGTCATCACTAAAAAAATCATGATCCCTATCCTTATCTCAATTATTAAAAATGATATTATCATTAATATAGTTATTGTTGATTTTACTGTAATTATCACTTTGTTTTCATAATCATTATTATTATAATCAATATTGTTAATATAATGAATGTAACTATTACTACTAATAATAATATCATTGTCATTATCATTATTATCTTAAAAACACTATTATTTTATTATTATCATCATTTCTATCAATACCGTTTTCATCGTAACTTCTACGATCATTATCTATTTTTATTACTACCATTGCCATCCAGGGACCGGATTCACTAACATATATGATCGTAACGCATTTACCAAATATGGTAAGGTGGGATTCGACTGAATTACGGCCGTAAATCGACTAATTCTGACAGTAGCCGACAGAGGGCATTAGTGAAGCAGTTCCACCAATCAGCGAGCGCCATACATAAGCTTTTAGGTTCCCTCGGCCAATCACGTAACGTGTAAGCGGAACCAGGAACAGCGGGATTTTCAAAATCATTGTCACAGCTAAAACGTAAATTAAACATATGTAGAATAATAATAAAGATTTGTTTAATTATATCTATTTTGTCAGATGTTAGTAGACTTCCCTGGCTATCTATCGTATAAACAGGAAGCAATACAAACGCTGTTATACTGATATATCATTGTTTACCTCAAACCAAAGAAACAATCCAAACAGGTTTCATTTATTTATCTATTTCTCATCATTCTTAAACAAAGAACAGTTTCAAACACAACTTTTACTCATCGCTATTTTTCCTATGTCTTTTAGAGTTTGTTTTCCTTTGCCAAAATGCCGAGAGACACAAAAGTTTCTATACCCGTTTAACGTTGGTATTGCCAGTTTCTATATAAACAAGGTAGTTTTCTTCAATAGAATTTGCAATGATTATGTCAGAGAAGTAGGAATTATTTAAGAAATCGATTTTCTATCTATTCCATACACTCTATAGTCTCATATATAATTACATCTATCGATGATTTTACGAGGATTTGTGTGGATTTTTTTCTTGCTAGTTACACGTAAATTTTTCATTCCATCGCCATGTCCATAGTCTAATATCTATTTGCCATCACACTAACTCTCTCAGGTAATAAAAAACAAACCAAAAACGTTACTTAAAAATTGATATTTTAGACGAGATAACACATAATGACATTGTCTTCCCAGTTGCTAGTTATCCGACCATTGTTACCATTGTTACTATGTTACTATGTTACTATGGTAACTCCGATGGTAAGTTGTTAGTGAATACCATCGCTGTCTGTTTACCATGGTTACCTGTGATTTTACCATCGTAAGTGCGGTAGTGAATCAGGCCTCATCATTATTCTCATCATTACTATGATTTTAATCGTTACTGTTATTATCACCATT
>NC_091559.1:3141010-3156010 GCF_042767895.1 Penaeus vannamei | reverse complement strand
ACAGATATCCTCTAGAGTGTAAAAGGTTTTGTTTTCTCTCTTCATAACAGTGACGAACGGTGTAGGTCTACATATCGTGTGCCAATACGTATTGATGTGTTGGCCGCGCCTGTCCAAAAAAAAAAAAAAAAAAAAAAAAAAAAAAAAACGTGGGCTCGTTTTCTATTTTGATTTTGACTTTTTTATCGGGCGAAAGTGGGTACCTGTCTTGTGAACTGTGATTGTAATGATGAATGTAATACTTTATACTTTTGATTTCTGCTTTTTAACCAGAGAGAGAGAAAGAGGGAGAGAGAGAGAGAGAGAGAGAGAGAGAGAGAGAGAGAGAGAGAGAGAGAGAGAGAGAGAGAGAGAGAGGATAGAAACAAAACAAAAAAAGAATCCGAAAAAGATGTGGACAGGGGCATGGCACAAGCTCCAACCTCAACTGATTTCTTTGAACACGAATTTAAGGGAAAAGACACGAGGGAAAAGCCGCGAAAGACAGAAAGATAGAAAGATAAACTCTCTATTCTGTGTCCGTTTCCTTTGGTCGTGTTATTTCACTATAGGATGGATGCGTTTACGGTAACTGGCCGAAAGTATCGTTAGTGATTCACAGCCCACCATTCAGGCTTAAACCATTAATTTCCGTCCGTCACGTGAATGATGGTAAAAGCTAGCCTATATATCGAATTCAACTATATACCTGTTTTCCTTAACTGATTACCCCCCCCCCCCTCTTCAATATCTATCTGCTACCCACCCCAAACTCTGACGATTGATATTTAAACCACATTACTGATTGTTATATTGATTGTTAGCACACTCAAACTCTCTTCCCTTCCCCTCTCCTATTTCTAATCAATCTAAACTCTGTTACCCCTTTCACTCTGGTTTTCACCATCGGTTCACTGAACATGTAAAAGCGAAGAGTTAATCATGATGTATGCGAGTTAATTAGGTCTATTTAATCACAATATGAATGGGGAGGAAGCTGAAAGAATGATAGCTTACAATTCTACGCCATTTTATTATATGGTTAATTAGACAAAAAGGGAAATATATCTGTAAGTAGGGTTTTTTTTTTCTTATACTGAAGTACCGTTCATTAGATATCAGAATATTAACTGCACCTCCTTATAAATATATACTTTTTAAATTAATGCAATAACCCCTTTTAACAGTACGGGTTTAATTATAAACTGTAAGCAACAAATAAACATCTACATAAGAGTAAATACACACATAGCCAAAAGAGAGACTGAAAAAGGGGGGAAGAGCTATATATATTCTTTGTTGACCTTTACACACGATCGTGAAGTTGTTAAATAAAAGTGAACGCAAATCCTACTTAACTAAAGACCCTGCATGCACGTTAACGTTAATTCTCCGGGACACACAAAAGTTTTTTATCTTTCTATATGAAAAGAATGAGAGAAGTGTAGCTCATGGCATAAGCTCCGACCTTACTGATTTCTTGAAGAATCTTTGCCGAATTCATGGGAAGGTTATCGTAGGAAAATGGAAAGCGATGCCATGGAAACCAGAGAGAAAATGACGAAAGAGACACAAGAGGAAAAGTCGCGAAAGACAGAGACAAACAGCATGGACTTTCTCGTCTGCTTCTACTTCCATGGTTCGTTTTATTTCACTTGAGGCTAGATGGTTTTATTTCAACAGATCCATCCACTTAAGAGCGGAAATATCGTCAGTGATCCACAGCTAACCAGGCTGTCAGTCTGACTGGTGAATTACGGTAAATTCTAGCTTATATATCAGTTTTAACTGTACGACTGTTTTCCTTGACTGATAACGACAATAAAAGCTAATTGCACCCCCTCTGTCTCTATCTTTTATCCATCTCCAAGTCTGACGGTTGCTCCTTAACCATCGCAAATTGTTATCCTGAATGTTAGCAACTTCTGACTCTCCTCCCCTCCCCCCCCCCCACCGAACTCTCCAGTAACTCTTCCTCACAAATATGACCCATTCGACTCATTCTCACCATCGTTTCTCTGTTTCATGATATATGCGAGTTAATTAGGTCTATTTAATCACCGTGGGAATAAGAGGGAAGCTGAAGCCATGTGCCATCATGATATTTCTAATGGTAGCTTGCAGTGGGTGGGGAAATAGTCATAAAATGAAACTACTATTCTAGAAATTTTGAAGTTTTTCTTTAGATAGTTAATGAGAGAATAAGGGTGATGAATTTATAAATAGTCTTTCATCGAATTACAGATCAGTCATATGAATTACACAGAGGAAATGAAAGTATTGAATTTTTTTTATTATTATTATTATTATTTTTTTTTTTTTTTTATTTATTTTTTTTTTTGTGCGCGTCCTCATATTTTTTCAAAACATAATACAAGCTATCTTCGCTTCCGATTTAATTATAAACGGTAAGCAGCACACAAACACATGTACGCAGATTCACGCGCATATGTGGCAAAAAAGAGACAGACAGATAGATCCAAACAAACAAACAAAAAGGGCTTAAGAGAGAACTGTATATCACCTTTGCTGACCTTTACAAACGTGTGGCTTGTTAAACGAGAGTGAACGCAAAGCCTGTTTGATCTAGCATTCTGCGTACATGGAAACAGATATCCTCTAGAGTGTAAAAGGTTTTGTTTTCTCTCTTCATAACAGTGACGAACGGTGTAGGTCTGCATATCGTGTGCCAATACGTATTGATGTGTTGGCCGCGCCTGTCCAAAAAAGCGTGGGCTCGTTTTCTATTTTGATTTTGACTTTTTTATCGGGCGAAAGTGGGTACCTGTTTTGTGAATTATGATTGTAATGAGGAATGTAATGCTAAGTTTAGAGAGAGAAAGATAAAAAACGAAAGAAAGGAAGGAGAGAGAGAGAGAGAGAGAGAGAGAGAGAGAGAGAGAGAGAGAGAGAGAGAGAGAGAGAGAGAGAGAGAGAGAGAGTCATATTCATAAAGGGAGAGAGAGCTAGCAAATAAGGATTTAAAAAAAAAAAAAAAAAAGTATCCAAAAAAGATGTGGACAGGGGCATGGCACAAGCTCCAACCTCAACTGATTTCTTAAAAGACAAATAAAGGGAAAAGCCGCAAAAGACAGAAAGATAAACTCTCTATCCTGTGTCCGTTTCCTTTGGTCGTCTTATTTCACTAAACGGTGGATGAGATTACGGTAACTGGCCGAAAGTATCGTTAGTGATTCACAGCCCTCCATTCAGGCTTAAACCATTAATTTCCGTCCGCCACGTGATTGATGGTAAAAGCTAGCCTATATATCGAATTCAACTATATACCTGTTTTCCTTAACTGATTACCCCCCCCCCCTCTTCAATATCTATCTGCTACCCACCCCAAACTCTGACGATTGATATTTAAACCACATTACTGATTGTTATATTGATTGTTAGCACACTCAAACTCTCTTCCCTTCCCCTCTCCTATTTCTAATCAATCTAAACTCTGTTACCCCTTTCACTCTGGCTTTCACCATCGCTTCTCTGAACATGTAAAAGCGGAGAGTTAATCATGATATATGCGAGTTAATTAGGTCTATTTAATCACAATATGAATGAGGAGGAAGCTGAAAGAATGATAGCTTACAATTCTAAGCCATTTTATTATGCCATATGGTCAGTTAGACAAAAAAGGAAATATATCAGTAAATGGGTTTTTTTCTTATACTGAAGTACCGTTCAGTAGATATCAGAATATTAACTGCGCCTCCTTATAAATATATACTTTTTAAATTAATGTAATAACCCCTTTTAATGATTCCACTTTAATCATAAACTAAGCAACAAATAAACATCGAGATAAGAGTAGATACACACATTGCGAAAAGTGACTGAAAAAAGGGGGGAAGTAAGAGCTATATATATCCTTTGTTGACCTTTACACACGATCGTGAAGTTGTTAAATAAAAGTGAATGCAAAGCCTACTTAACTAAGGATCCTGCATACACGGTAACGTTAATTCTCTGGGACACACAAAAGTTTGTGTTTCTATACACGTTTTATCAACACGTACTGATGACTTGGCCGGGCCTTTCAGAAAGCATCGCAGGTTCGTTTTCTAATCTGGTCTTCATTTGTGTACTTGGAAAAAGTAGCTACAACTTTTGGGAATTATCACCGAACTTTACTAATATATTGAAAACCAACAAATATGGAAAACGATGCCAAGGAAAACCACAGAAGAAACCATGAGAGAGACGCGAGAGATAAACCGCGACAGAAAGATAAATCGCCTACTTTTTCCAACACCTCCTCCGCCGTTAACGTTAATTCACTTAATCCTCACTGATAGAAGGCTTTAATTCATCCATCCACTTCTGGGGAAAAATATCGCCAGGGATCCACACCCCACCACTCACTCAGGCTTAACCCATTCAACCTCCGACACACGTCAATTACGCTAAAACCTACACTATCGCCCGCTTTCTTAGAATTGGCCGAGGCCCGACCCAAACAATAGTCGTAGACTTCATATGCATAAAGAAAGAAAGAAATGCATGTTTATCAGTCTACACATGCATACCAACCCGGCAAATAGATGGTTAAATGTATATCTATCAGATATGTACACATATGCCTTGATTTATGCATCTGTATTTAGGAAAATTCATTGGGTCGGGCCGGCCACAATTTGAACAAACCGGCTGTATATATCGTCTTGAACCGTAAGGCTATTTTCCTCGATTGATAACCTCCTCCCAACTATCTAACTGTACCCTTGCCTGTTACCCATCCCCCAAATTCTAACCGTTGCTCCTCAACTCACATTATTGATTATTATCCAGATTTTTACCCTCTCCAACCCACCTTCCCCCTCCTTACCCCCCATCTCTAATTCCCTCATAATTCTGAAAGTTACCTACCAGCTCCACCCCTTAGGCTTCCCTCCTTCCTCCCAAATATAACTACTACCCCTTACACTCTCGCTCCCATTATCCCTTCTCTGTACAGATAAAAGGGGAAATAGAATCATTACACATGCGAGTTAATTACACCTATTTAATCACAGTGGGAGTGAGGATAAATTTGAAATCATGCGTAGTCATACATTCCACGAAGGCTGAGGAAAGAAAAGGTGGATGAGGGAAAGATAATGATAATGGTATATTGAAACTACCATTTTAAAGATTTTTATGTTCTTTTATATCGTTGATGAAAAGGAAACAAAACTGTATTTTTTTTCAAAGAATAATAAGTGTATATGCATTGCACAGAGGAAATTGACACTAAAAATGTACGGAAAATTAACGTTTTGTTTGCTTCGATTTTCTTACGTTTTTTTCTTTTTTTCTTTTCATTTCTTTTACCTAGTGCAATATCTCCTCTTTTCGCATGTACGTAGATGCGCGCATATTAAAGGCAAAAAGAGAGAGGCAGACAGAAAGACAAATAGCTCCAGACATAGAGACTAAAAGAAGGAAAGGAAGAGTTGCACATATCCCTTGTTGATCTTTAAAATACCAGTCTGTGGCTTGTTAAGTAAGAGTGAACGCAAAGCCTGTTTGATCCGGCACTGCAAATACGAAAATATAAATCCTCTGGAACACAAAAGTTTCTCTCTCTCTCTCTCTCTCTCTCTCTCTCTCTCTCCATAACGGACAGACGATGCAGCTCTAAACACGTATTCTGTCATTTCTGTTATTTCTCTCTCTCTCTCTCTCTCTCTCTCTCTCTCTCTCTCTCTCTCTCTCTCTCTCTCTCTCTCTCTCTCTCTCTCTCTCTCTCTCTCCATAACGGACAGACGATGCAGCTCTAAAACACGTATTCTGTCATTTCTGTTATTTCTCTCTCCCTCTCATTCTCTCTCTCTCTCTCTCTCTCTCTCTCTCTCTCTCTCTCTCTCTCTCTCTCTCTCTCTCTCTCTCGCTCTCCATCACGGGCAGATGATGAAGCTCTAAACACGTATTCTGTCATTTCTGTTATTTCTCTCTCTCTCTCTCTCTCTCTCTCTCTCTCTCTCTCTCTCTCTCTCTCTCTCTCTCTCTCTCTCTCTCTCTCTCTCTCAGCTCTAAACACGTATTCTGTCAATGTGCAGTGATGCGTTCATCTTGGGTTCGTTTTCCATTCTGCTTTTGACTTTTTTGGAAATGGATACTAATCTTGTGAACTACGACCATAATGAAGAATGTGATCCCAGCTTTATCCTATTTTACTTCTGATTTTTAACCCTCTTAGAGATAGAGGGAGAGAGAGAGAGCTCCGAACTTCACTCCACTGAAGTCTGTGTTAAATTCATGGGCAAGTTATCACAAGGATGAGGAAAAACGATGCCAAGGAAACCAGAGAGAGAGGAGGATGAAAGAGGGACAATACAAAAACAAGCGAAAGACAGAGACAGACAAATAGCACACACTCGCCTGCCTCCATCTTCGCCGTTCAAGTTATTTCACTTCTGGGTGAAAATATCGCCAGGGATCCACAGTCCACGTCAGTCGGGCTTGACCCATTCATTCGGTCTCTCGTGTGAATTACGGTAAAAGCTAACTTATGCAATGGTCACACAGGCCCAGCGTTCGAGTAAATCAAGGGTAGCGATTGCTGAAAAAAATTGAAGTCCGTAACGCCGGCTTCCTTCACCAAAATGACCCCCAAAACGCCCATTATTCAGCGCAACACCAAAGCACCACAAAATAACCACCAGCGAATCCCTACCGCAACACGAATTGAAAGTAGAGCAAGTCAGCGAAAATCCCCAAGGGAACACCCGTGGTAATTTATGGTGCGCTGATATTCGTCGACTTACGCCCCTCACACGGTAGTGTAACAGCACCGTTACTCTGGTCGTACGCCAGGGATCCACAGTCCACGTCAGTCGGGCTTGACCCATTCATTCGGTCCCTCGTGTGAATTACGGTAAAAGCTTACTTAACGGTTTTAACTGTATGGCGATTCTCCTTGACTGATTACCCTCTCTCCGATAAGTGATTCACCCCTCCGTTTCCTATCTAATCACCCCCCCCCCCCTTGGCTCTAACAGCTGCTCCTGAAACCACATCACTGATTGTTATCTCTCACCCTCCCCACCTCCCCACCCTTTTCTCTCACCCTCCTCCCCTCCCCACCCCCATCTCTCTCCCTCCTCCCCTCCCCATCCCCATCTCTCACCCTTGCCCCCCTCCCCACCCCCATCTCTCACCCTCCCCTCCCCTATCTCTCCCCCCCTGCCCCCCTCCTCACCCCCATCTCTCACCCTCCCCTCCCCTATCTCTCACCCCTTGCCCCCCTCGCCCCCTAATCCGACCATTCCCCCTTCCGCTCTCACCATCGCTATCCGGTGCAAGCGAAAGCGGAAACTGAGTCGTGATATATGCGAGTTAATTAGGTCTATTTACCTCCCGTCGGGATGAGGGGGAAGCTCAGCGCTCGAACCGTCTTGTTATGTTCTCGGATAATAGCTCGCAATGGGTGAGAAAATAATCATGATTTTAGAATAAATATGATATTCTACAGATTGTGATGTTCTTGGAGATTGTTGATAAGAAAACGGCGGAAATAAATCTGTAAATAGTTCTTTCAATAGAAACCCTCCTTCCCTCCCCACCCCTATTTCTAACCCTCCCCCCCTCCCCACCCCTATCTCTCACCCTCCTCCCCTCCCCACCCCCATCTCTCACCCTCCTCCCCTCCCCACCCCCATCTCTCACCCTCCTTCCCTCCCTGTAAATAGTTCTTTCAACAGAATTACAAGTCATGTGAAATACATAGAGAATGAGAGCCTGTCTTGTGATTTCTTTTGCAATGGCGGTGGGGGTTCGAATCCCCGTCAGAGAGGTTATTAATTCAGAGAATATTACAGATAAATACCATACGGAAAATTAGGCTTTTATTTAAAATAGATAAATGAATGAATAAATAAAAGGTAAAAAGAACATTTTGTTTCCGACTTAATTATAAACGGTAAGCAGCTCACAGACATACACATACAGATAGATACGCACATATATAAAGCAAAAAGATACAGACAGATTCAGAAAAAAAAGACAAAAGGAAAGTAAGAGATGTATATATCCTCCCTTGACCTCTTACATACGAGAATATGACTTGTTATATGAGAGTGAACGCAAAGCCTGTTTGATCTCGGAGCATAAATCCTTTGGAAAGCAAAAGCGTTTGTTTTCTCTCTCTCCGCAGCCGTGACAAACGATGGAGCTCCACACGCCTCCTTGTGCCAACACGGGCCTTTCTAAAAATCATTGTGGGTTCGTTTTTCATTTTGCTCCTGACTCGTAACTTGGCTGAAAATGACCATGATAAAAGGTCTCATGTTCATATGTGTACATACATACATACATACATACATACATACATACATACATGCATATATATATATATATATATATATATATATATATATATATATATATATATATATATATATATATATATATATACATATATGTGTGTGTGTGTGTGTTTGTATGTATGTACACATATGATATGATATGATATATTTTCCCCCTCTCTCCCTCCTCTCTGTCTTCCTTCGATCAAAGGGAAAGGGAGAGGGCAAAAAAAAGGCAGAACATGGAAACAGAACGGGAAAGGAGAATGTGAACAAACCCCATGGCACAAACTCTCAAATTCATTCTTAAAAGCGAATCATCATTGTACATAACGGAGGAAAGGAAAGATGGAGAACGATGCGAAAGAAAACCAGAGAGGAAAGGAGGAGAGAGAGAGAGAGAGAGAGAGGATAAAAACGCGAAGGATAGAGACAGACAAATGGCATAAATTTTCTCGTCTGCCTCCACCTCCGCAGATCTTGTTATTTCACTTAAGAATAAAATGTTTTCTGGAATTTATTTGTCACCTTTTAGGCTGAAAATACCGTCAGTGATCCACAGTCTACCAGTCAGTCAGACTGAATTCAACCCATTCATTATGATATTCACGTGAATTACGCTCAAAGCTCGACTTTCTATTGTTTATAACTGTATGGACGTATTCCTTAACTAATAACCTCCTCGCCAGTAAAGGCCGTGTCACACTAGCACTTTTTTCCGTCAATTTTTTGACAATTTTGTTTAACATAAATACAAACATTCTCGAATATAGCTCTTGATTTGACTATGCTTGGCTGAAAAAGTTGACGGAAAGGTTTTCAGACGGAAACGATCATTATCATCTGACTGGAGAATCGACAATTCGCTCAAAAATGGGGAAAATTTCAGAAAATTGTCAAAAAATTGACGGAAAAACTGCGAGTGTGACAGAACCTTAACTAATTTCACACCCCCGCCTCTATCTGCTACCTGTCCCTCATTCAGACAGCCTTCCCTGAAACCTCAGATTTTTTTATTATTTTTTTATTTTTATTTATTATTATTATTTGTTTTTATCCTCTTCCCCCTCCTCGTCTCTGACCCCCACAGCTCCTGCCATTTCCCCCCCCCCTCCCTTCCCCACGACCCCCTTCCACTCTCGTCTTTCCACCATTTACTTCCTCGTTCGTGTGGAAGAGGGCGAGAGAGAGAGAGAGAGAGAGAGAGAGAGAGAGAGAGAGAGAGAGGGAGGGAGGGAGGGAGGGAGGGAGAGAGAGAGAGGCATAAAGAGAGTAAGTATTAGAAAGAGAAAATGAGAGTGAGAAAGAGAGAGAGACAGACAGACAGAGAGAGATGGAGAAAGAGAAAATGAGAGAGAGTGAGAAAGAGAGAGAGACAGACAGACAGACGGAGATGGAGAAAGAGAAAATGAGAGAGATCCAAACAAACTTTGGAGAAACTGAAACAGAGAATGGGAATGCAAGAGCTATAAAT
Organism: Penaeus vannamei; assembly: GCF_042767895.1. NCBI lineage: Eukaryota > Metazoa > Arthropoda > Malacostraca > Decapoda > Penaeidae > Penaeus > Penaeus vannamei. Next base: position 3,146,266 of record NC_091559.1, on the reverse strand, counting down.
CTCCCTCGCTGACCTTTACTTAGGCGCCTGGCTTGTTGAATAAGAGTGAACGCAAAACCTGTTTGGTCTAGGACTCTGCATACGCGGGAACACAAAACCTCCGGAACACAAAAGGTCTTGTTTTCTCTCTTCATAACAGTGACAAACGACGCGGGTCTGCACACCCAGTGTCAACTCGTATTGATGTGTTGGCTGGACCTTTCCGAAAATCATGGTGGATTCGTTTTCCATTCTGCTTTTGACTTATTTACTGGGCTAGAAAAAGGCGATGCTTTTTCTTTTCCCTTTTCTTAATAAACTGAGGAAGAGAGACGAATGTGAGGAAAAATGGAAAAATGAGAGAGATGCAGCTATCCCTCTAAATGTAAATATTTCTCCTTCCACTCCCGTTCTCATTATTGTTTCTCTGTACATGCGAAAACGGTAAGTTAATCATGATATATGCGAGTTAATTACTTCCTATTAATCACTTATCATGATATATTATTGGATCTTGACCGAAAAATGTCGAATTACAAGTCATAGCATAGGAATTTAACAGGAAAAGAAAAATACTACTCCTTCATGTATTTATAAAACGACTGAAGCACCTCTTTTCTTCGCTTTCGACTGGGAATTATAACGAGGACTCAAAGCCATGAAGTTTGCACACATACGAGTAAAGTATACACGTGTTAATAACACAGAGAGATACGTATAGATAGATCCACACCCAATAACACACAGAGATACGTATAGATAAATCCATACCCATACATGAATGTGAAAAGAGACAGAGCTAACGAGAGAGAGACAGACAGACAGACAGAGAGAGAGAGAGAGAGAGAGAGAGGAGGGGGGTGTCCAGACATTCAAACACATAGATAGGAACAAACAGACAGACGGAGAGAGCGAAAAGGGGTATGCAAGAGTTATAAATACCCTTTGCTTGACCTTTACATACGTGTGTGTGGCTTGTTGAAAGAGTGAACGCAAATTCTGTTTGATCGCGGACGATGCAGGGTGACACGACCTCCCTGTGTCAACACGTATAACCGTTTTAGCGGAGCCTCTCTCTTCTCTTCGGCTATTCACTCGTTTACCGGTTGAAAGTGGTCACCGGTCTTGTGAATTATGCAATGAATCGTACGATGCTATTTCTTCTTTTTTATTTCTACTCTTTAGCGATGTTTGAGAGAGAGAAAGAGATAGACAGACAGACAGATGGAGGGAGAGAAGAGAGAGATAGAGGGCGAGAGAGAGAGAGAGAGAGAGAGAGAGAGAGAGAGAGCGAGAGAGAGAGAGAGAGAGAGAGAGAGAGAGAGAGAGAGAGCGAGAGCGTGAAAGAGAGAGAGGGGGGGGGTCTAGAAACTGAAACACATAGATAGGAACAAACAGACAGACGGAAAAAGAGAAAAGGGAGAATGCAGGAGTTATAAATACCCTTTGCTTGACCTTTACATACGTGTGTGTGGCTTGTTGAAAGAGTGAACGCAAATTCTGTTTGATCGCGGACGATGCAGGGTGACACGGCCTCCCTGTGTCAACACGTATAACCGTTTTAGCGGGGCCTCTCTCTTCTCTTCGGCTATTCACTCGTTTACCGGTTGAAAGTGGTCACCGGTCTTGTGAATTATGCAATGAATCGTACGATGCTATTTTTTTCTTCTTTTTTATTTCTACTTTTTAGCGATGTTTGAGAGAGAGAGAGAGAGAGAGAGAAAGGAAGAGATAGACAGACAGACGGTGGGAGGGAGGGAGGGAGAGAAAGAGAGAGAGAGAGAGAGAGAGAGAGAGAGAGAGAGAGAGAGAGAGAGAGAGAGAGAGAGAGAGAGAGATAGGGGCAGGGAGAGAGAGACGGAGGGAGGGGGAGGAAGGGAGGGAGAAAAGCGAAAGTAAATAAGAAGAGGCAATTACTCATGACGGAAATTGGGAGGAGAGGAAAACAGAAAGAGAAAAAGACAGTGGGAAAAAATGAGAGAGACACCCCGCATAAGGCATAACCCCGACCTTCACTGGCTTCTTGATGTCGTATCTTCTTTGAATTCATAAGAAGGTTATCGCAAAAAAAGACGAGAAAAGTTGCCAAGAAAATCAGAGAGAAAAGACCGAGAAGACAAAGAAAAAAAAAAAAAAAAAGGCGAACAATCGAGACAGACAAATAGCATAAACTTTCGCGTCTTGCTTCCATCTCCACCATTTGAGAAAAGATAGATTTGTGGTAATTCATGTGTTTGCTTGGAAATATCGTCAGTGGTCCACAGTTCACCAGTTTGTCAGGCTTAGCCCATTTATCGCCGAGACTCACTTGCGGTAAAAGCCAGCCTGTATATCGGTTTTAACTGCAAGTCTGCTTTCCTTGCTTGATAATCCCCTCCCCAATAATTAATCGCCTTGTCTCTATCTCTTAAGGTGCTGTCACACGCACTTTTTCCGTCGATTTTTTGACAATTTTCTGAAATTTTGTCCATTTTTGAGCGAATTGTCGATTTTCCAGTAAGATGATAATGATCGTTTCCGTCTGAAAACCTTTCCGTCAACTTTTTCAGCCAAGCAAAGTCAAATCAAGAGCTATATTCGAGAATGTTTGTATTTATGTTAAATTAAATTTTCAAAAAATTGACGGAAAAAGTCTTAGTGTGACAGCACTTTTACTCACCCCCAACTTTAACGACTGATCCATAAACCAATTCACTGATGGTTAGCCACCCAGTACCCCCAACCCCACCGCCCCATCCCCATCTCTGCCTCCCCACCCACCCCATCTCTATTACCCTTCTATTCCAACCTTTATCAATCTTGCCCATTCCACTGTCAATCTCACCACTGCGGTAAATGATACACGATCTATGCGAGTTAATTAGGTCTATTAACTCACAAATGGAATGAGCTGGCAACTGAAAGTACGTAATGACAATAACCATAATGGTAGGATTGCGACTACCATTTTGCAAAATTTAATGTTCTTTTATTTAGTTAATAAGACAAAGAATGTAATATATCCGTAGATTGTACTTCAGAAAAAATGACGGTAAATGTGAAATGCAGAGAGGAAATTACAACTAATTAATGTCCAGGAAATTATGCTTATATTTGTTGTGCTTCTTTGTATTTTGAAAAAAAAAAAAAAAAAAAAAAAAAAGATTTTTTTTTTTTTTTTTTTTTTTTTGCTTCCGGTTTGATTATAAACAGTAAGCAACAGAGAGACACATATGGGTTGATACGTAGGCATGTGTGGCAAAAACATACAGACAAAGAGACAATAAAAAGAAAGTATGAGGTGCATGTCTCCTTTGTCGACTTTTTACATACGAGTGTGTGTGTTTTAAGATTGAAAGCAAAGTCTGTTTGATCTAGCACGGCATACACGGGAACATAAATTAATGTGCTGGTCGGGCCTTCGAAAAACATCGTGCTTTCGTTTTCCATTCTGCCTCTGACTTGTCTGTTGGGCGAAGTGGCTTTTTAACTATGGCTGTAAACTCAACCTCTCTCTCTTTCTCTTTCTCTTTCTCTCTCTCTCTCTCTCTCTCTCTCTCTCTCTCTCTCTCTCTCTCTCTCTCTCTCTCTCTCTCTCTCTCTCTCTCTCTCTCTCTCTTTCACACGAACACACACACACACACACACACACACACACACACATACACACAAATGTATATATATATATATATATATATATATATATATATATATATATATATATATATATATATATATATATATATATATATATACATACATACATACATATATATATATATATATATATATATATATATATATATATATATATATATATATATTCTATTTCTCTGTCCATCGGTCGATTTCCCTTCCTGTGAAATTTTTCCAGTATTTCTGATTTCTGAATGTTATAAAGGTGGAGAGAAAGAGAGGCGGGGCAGACTGACAAAGTCAAAGAAAAAAACATAAAAGGCAAGAGAGAAGATGAAAAGGGAAAGAAAAAATATCGCAAAAGGTGGAAGTTATAAAGGGAGCGAGATGAGAGATATACAGGAAAGGAGAAAGAGAACAAGAGAAGAGAGGAAAGAAGAGAAGGAAAAATAAATAGAGAACCTCAGCTCACGGCATAAACTCCGAATTTAACTGAACTTTTTAAAGACATAAAACATGGAAATTGATGCAGAGAGAAAAGCAAAAGGCTGAGACAGACAAACAGCATAAAACTTTCTCGTTTGCTTCCATCTCCTTCGTTCGTTTTATTTCACTAAACATAGCTGCTTTCCCTGTAATTGATCCGTCAGCTTCCGTTTGAAAGTGTCGCCCGTGATCCACAGCCTGCCAGTCAGTCAGGCTCAACCCATCCATTTCCGACACTTCACGTAAATTATGGCAAATGCTAGACTATAAATCGGTTTTAACTGTAGGGCTGTTTTCCTTAAATCATAGTCCCTAGCCAGTAGCTGACTGCGCTCCTCTGTCCCCGCTACACCCCCCCCCCCACCCCCGATGCTGACGGTTGTTCCTCAAATTACTTCACTGATTGTTATAGTGATTGTTAGACGACCTAAATACTCCTTCTCTCCCCCTCCCCCCTCCTTAACCTCCTTAATTCTCTTACTTTTTACCCTTCTGCTCCAACTGTTACTCCTCCCTTCCCACTTTCGTCCTTTTCATCACCGTTTCTATGTTCCTAAGTAACCGAATAGGACATAGGAACGAGCTAATTAAGGTCTGTTTATTCATTCTGAGCCTGAGGGGGAAGCCGGAAGTGTGTGCCGTCAAAATTTATCTTCGGATGATATCGTCTTTATGAGCCTCTTTCGCAAAAAAAAAAAAAAAAAAAAAAAAAAAAAAAAAAAAAACTTCTTTGTGTGTCTGGTTTCATTTGGAAGAGTAATGCAGCATAGATGAAGCTTGCCTACACACATGGACAAAGACGAACACAAACCCAATATGACAGAAAGAAAGAGAAGAGAACGATGTCGACAAACAGCAGGACAAAGTAGATAGAGAGACAGAAAAGGGAAATGTGCATCTTAAAAGTATTCTTTGCTGGCCCTTTACATGTGTTCGTGGCTTATTGAATAAACACTGAACGCAAAGCCTGTTTGATCTGGGACACCGCATACTCAGACGTAAATCCTTCGGAACAGAAACGCTTACACGAACGCTTTCGTTTTCTCTCCTCATAACAGTGACAAACGATGTAGTTCAGCACACCTCATTGTGTCAGCGCTTATTAATGTGTTGCCCGGGCCTTTCCAAAAATACCGTGGGTTCATTTTCCATTTTGCTCTCGACTTGTTTACTAGA
>NC_091559.1:3128510-3133510 GCF_042767895.1 Penaeus vannamei | reverse complement strand
GGCACTCTTCTTTTTTTTTGGCGTATTTTTGTCGTCTTTTGCACGTCTTTTTGGCATTCTCCTTTTTTTTTGGCGTATTTTGTCGTCTTTTGCACGTCTTTTTGGCATTCTTCTTTTTTTTTGGCGTATTTTTGCCGTCTTTTCGCGTCTTTTTGGCACTCTTCTTTTTTTTGGCGTATTTTTGCCGTCTTTTCACGTCTCTTTGGCACTCTTTTTTGGCGTATTTTTGCCGGCTTTTGCACGTCTTTTTGGCACTTCTTTTTTTTGGCGTATTTTTGCCGTCTTTTCACGTCTTTTTGGCACTCTTCTTTTTTGGCGTATTTTTGCCGTCTTTTTCGCATCTTTCTGCTTTCGTCACAACAGGATCGGGAGTTAGAGGTCTTAGTAATTGCTTGTTAGTTGTGTTTTAAGAGTATTTCTTTATTTTATTTTATTTTTTATTTTATCTTTTTTTATTATTTATTTTTTATTTTATTATTATTTTTTTTTTTTTTTTTGCAGCATTCACATTACATTACTTTTGTTGGTCTTATAAATTGTTGTTTTTATCATCATTGTCATTATTATTTTTATCATTATTATCATTATCATTATTATCATTATCATTATTATCATTATCATTATTATCATTATTATCATTATCATTATTATCATTATCATTATTATCATTATCATTATTATTATTATCATTATCATTATTATCATTATCATTATTGTCATTATCATTATTATTAGTATCATTATTGTCATTATCATTATTATTATTATCATTATCATTATTATTATTATCATTATTATCATTATCATTATTATCATTATCGTTATCATCATTATCATTATTATCATTATCATTATTATCATTATCATTATTACCATTATCATTATTATCATTATCATTACCATTATTATCATTATCATTATTATCATTATCATTATTATCATTATCATTATTATCATTATCATTATTATCATTTTCATCATTATCATTATCATTATCATCATTATCATTATTCTCATTATCATTATCATTATTATCATTATCATTTTTATCATTATCATTATTATCATGATCATTATCATCATTATCATTATCATCATTATCATTACTATCATTATTATCATTATCATTATCATTATCATTATCATCATTATCATTATTATCATTATCATTATTATCGTTATCATTATTATCATTATCATTATTATCATTATTATCATTATCATTATTATCATTATCATTATTATCATTATCATTATTATCATTATCATTATTATCATTATCATTATTATCATTATCATTATCATTATTATCATTATCATTATCATCATTATCATTATTATCATTATCATTATTATCATTATCATTATTATCATTATTACTATTATCATTATCATTATTATCATTATCATTTTTATTTGTTTTTTATCATTATTTTAATTGATAGTAGTTGTAGTGGAAGTTGTTGTAGTAGAATTGTTTTCATTGTTATTATTTTCATTGTTATTTTTCTTTTTATTCTTTTGATTTCCATTATCCTTTAAGTTTTTTTATAATTATTATTATCATTATTATCATTATCATTCTGTTGTAGTTGGTGTTGTTGTTAATTATTATTATTATCTTTATCATTATCATAATCATTATCATTATTATCATTATTATCATTATTATTATTATTATTATTATCATTGTTATTATTATTATTAATATTATCATTGATATTATTATTAATAATAATATTGTTGCTGCTGTTATTATCATTATCATTATTATCATTATTATATTAAAAACTATTATTGTTATTATCATCATTAATGTTATTATCACTGTTATCATTATCATCATCATCATCATTATTGTTATTTGCTATTATTATTATTGTTGTTGTTGTTATTGTTATTACTTTTACTAATTATAATTACCATTATTATTATTATTGTTATTATTATCATTATTGTTATTTTTTTATTATTATTATCATTATTATTATCATTATTGTCATTATTATTATCATTATCATTACTATCATTATTATCTATCATTAATCATGATCAGTATCATGTTATCACATTAATCATTATCATTACTATGCTATCACATCAGTCATCATTTTTATATCAACGATGAGGTATTTACAATATTCATAAACTTATTCATAATTCTGTATATAATACTAAAATTTGTTATAAAACAAATATTATTATCATAACCATTTCATAAAAATAATATTTGTCATAAAACAGATATTATTATCATAACTATTTCATAAAAAAATGATATTTGTTATAAAACAGATGTTATCATCATAACTATTTCATAAAAATAATATTTCTTATAAAACAAATATTATCATCATAACATTTCATAAAAATAATATTTGTCATAAAACGAATATCATTACCATAACTATTTCATAAAAATAATATTTCTTATAAAACAAATATTATCATCATAACATTTCATAAAAATAATATTTGTCATAAAACGAATATCATTACCATAACTATTTCATAAAAATAATATTTGTTATAAAACAGACATTATCATCTTATTTCATTAAAATAATATTTGTTGTAAAACAGATATTAATATCATATTTCATAAAAATAATACTTGTTATAAAACATATATTATCATCTTATTTCATAAAAAATAATATTTGTTATAAAACAGATATTAATATCATAACTATTTCATAAAAATAATATTTGTCATAAAACAAATATCATCATAACCATTTCATAAAAATAATATTTGTTATAAAACAGATATTATCATCATAACTATTTCACAAAGATAATGTTATAAAACAAATATATTAATATCATAACTAATCATGAAAATAATATTTGTCATAAAACAGATATTATCATCATAACTATTTCATAAAAATAATATTTGTCATAAAACAAATATCATCATCATTACCATTTCATAAAAATAATATTTGTCATAAAACAGATATTATCATCATAACTATTTCATAAAAATAATGTTATAAAACAAATATAACTATCATAACTAATCATAAAAATAATATTTGTTATAAAACAGATATTAATATCACAACCATTTCATAAAAATAATATTTGTCATAAAACAGATATTATCATCATAACTATTTCATAAAAATAATATTTGTTATAAAACAAATATTATCATCATAACCATTTCATAAAAATAATATTTGTTATAAAACAGATATTATTATCATAACTATTTCATAAAAATAATATTTGTTATAAAACAGATATTATCATCATAACCATTTCATAAAAAATAATATTTGTTATAAAACAGACATTATTATCATAACCATTTCATAAAAATAATATTTGTTACAAAATGAATATCATTATAACTATTTCATAAAAAATAATATTTATTATAAAACAAATATTATCATCATAACTATTTCATTCAAAAGGATATTTGTCATAAAATTTCATAAAAATAATATTTGTCATAAAACAAATATTATCATCATAACTATTTCATTCAAAAGGATATTTGTCATAAAACAGTTATTATTATCATAACCATTTCATAAAACATAATATTTGTTATAAAACAAACATTATCATCTTATTTCATAAAAAATAATATTTGTCATAAAACAAATATCATCATCATTACCATTTCATAAAAATAATATTTGTCACAAAACAAATATTATCATCATAACTATTTCATAAAAATAATACTTGTCATAAAACAAATATTATCATAAAACAATTACCATCATAACCATTTCATAAAACGTAATATTTGTCATAAAACGAATATCATTATCATAACTCCTGTCCCCGCCTGAATCCATCCATGAAGTGAATTATAACAATAACGAATATCATTATCATAACTCCTGTTCTTACTTGTACCTTATCAGATTGTGGAGGCGAGCGGTTGGGGCTGGGAGCACTTCGGCCTGAGAACCGAGGGTACTGTGGGACACTTGTACGCCCGCCAGGTCCTCGACTTCGAAGACGACACCCACAGGAGAGGCTTCAAGTTTATGATCCAAGTGACTGACAGGGTGAGAAAAGAGTGGTCTTGTGCACGCGTGGATGTATAGAGATATGGCTTGTGGGTGTGTGGTTGTGTTTGTTTGTGTGGGTGTGTGGGTGGATGGGTGTGTTTATGTGTACGTGTGTGAGTGTTTCTTTGTTTGTGTGTGTGTGTATTTCTTTGCTTGTGTGTGTGTGTGCGTGTCTGTTTGTGTTTGTTTGTTTGTGTTTGTGTGTGTGTGTGTGTGTGTGCGTACTGCTTGTACATATGTATAGAAGCTTGCATAGTCATTCACACAGACGCATATGTAAACATACAAACGCATGCGTGAATACACACACACACACACACACACACACACGTACAAACACACACACACACACACACACACACACATACACACACACACACACACACACACACACACACACGCACACGTACAGACACACACCTCACACGCCCGCACACTTACACTAAGCAAGACCAAGGCCCAGCGCTCCGAGCTAATACACAGGACACTTTAAACCCACAACACACACTCAGATGCACATAAGACCCTGGGATTATAACGTGTGTTCAACTGCAATGGAAGTCTAACCACGAGCATTTACACGCACAGGCCATCCGTATTGTGTGTATCTCTATACATACTGAACGATAGATAAATCCTTAAGTTAGAGAAAGATCTTAAACAGACTTCGTGTTTATATAAAACTTTTTATTAGTTTATATAAACATCCCTACAGGATTCGGATTTACGAATGATTAGGGGGCACCTATTCCACTTCCAAATAAGGGACTAATGCGTGTAAACAAGGTTAAGGGGAAGGGAAAACGGGCGAGTAATAATGACTATTTTCTTTTATATCGCGTTGTTGAAATCATAAATAATATTTTCTTCTAAATGTCCTGGAAAGCGAAAATTCACATGAACCGTAATTGTAATTATCCCGCGTTGGGTTCTTCTCTTCTCTTTTGTGTCGCGGATACC
>NC_091559.1:3108510-3118510 GCF_042767895.1 Penaeus vannamei | reverse complement strand
TTCTATCTCTCTCTCTCTCTCTCTCTCTCTCTCTCTCTCTCCCTCTCTCTCTCTCTCTCTCTCTCTCTCTCTCTCTCTCTCTCTCTCTCTCTCTCTCTTTATATGTGTGCGTGTGTGTATATTTGTGTGTGTGTGTGTATTTGTGTGTGTGTTAGTGTGTGTGTATATTTGTGTGTGTATTAGTGTGTGTGTGCGTGTGTGTATGTGCATGTGTGTGTGCCTGTACACAAATCTTCACCCAAAATAAGACACCAATAACCCCCATCTAACGCCCCCCCCCCCCCCCCCCAGAACGGCCAGGGTGTCCTCGGGCGCCTCGTTCGGGGCGTGGCCAGCGCAGTGGGCGTCGACTCCTCCCCCGCCGCCGTCGAAGTGGTGAGCGTGTACGGTCGCCTCCCCGCCCACCCCCGCCGCCCGCCGCCGCCGCCACGCCCCTTCACCCTCTCCGCCGTGTCCCCGAGGGCCCCGCCGGCCGCGCCTTCGTCAGCCCGTCCGTCCGTCTTCTCCCGCCTCCCGCCGGCGCCCTCGGCCTGCGTCTGGCTCAGCGTCAGGAGGAAGGGCGGCGGCTTCATGGACCCCGTCAGACTGCAGGGCCTCCTGGAGCTTCACTCGCAGAAGGTCGGTGCTCAAGGAGGAGGAGGAGGGTCTTTTATGTATGCGTATATATATATATATATATATATATATATATATATATATATATATATATATATATGTGTGTGTGTGTGTGTGTGTGTGTGTGTGTGTGTGTGTGTGTGTGTGTGTGTGTGTGTGTGTGTGTGTATGTGTGTGTGTAAATATATTATATATCTATGTATCTATCTATCTATCTATCTATCTATCTATCTATCTATCTATCTATCTATATATATATATATATATATATATATATATATATATATATATATATATATATATTTATACGCGCACACACATATAAATGGCTATACAAGACATTCACGTACGCACGTTCAAATCTTATATTCCACTTTTATTGTCTTGTATCTCCTCTATTTTGTATTCCATTTTTTTGCTTTTCCTTTCATACCACAATCCCTTTTCTCCAACTGTGCCTCAGATATCAGAGACGACGCAGCTGGCAGTGGCGATGAATGAGTGCCAGCGGTACGGCGGGTCCTGGCACTCGGGTCTCCTGTCGGGCCCTCCCCTCGAGCGCTTCCCTCCGGGCCAGGACGGGGACCCCTCCTCGGTGGCCTCGCTTCCCTCCACTTCCCTACCTCTGCAGGTGAAGGAAAGCCCCCTCCTTTAATTCTCTGCTTCTGTAATTGAGTGCCATCCCCTCCCCCCCCCCCTATAGATAGGACGCATCCCTCTATTCCCCCTCCTCCTCCCCCCCTTACGCGGTCCTTTTGCAGGAGAAAGAGTCCCTTCTGTGGATGCTTCACTTCCCTTCACTTCCCTCCACTTCCCTCTACTTCCCTCATTCTGAGTCTCCCTCCTGTAGATGCTTCACTTCCCTTCACTTCCCTCCACTTTCCTCATTCTGAGTCTCCCTCCTGTGGATGCTTCACTTCCCTTCACTTCCCTTCATTTCCCTCTACTTCCCTCATTCTGAGTCTCCCTCCTGTGGATGCTTCACTTCCCTTCACTTCCCTCCACTTTCCTCATTCTGAGTCTCCCTCCTGTGGATGCTTCACTTCCCTTCACTTCCCTCCACTTTCCTCATTCTGAGTCTCCCTCCTGTGGATGCTTCACTTCCCTTCACTTCCCTCCACTTTCCTCATTCTGAGTCTCCATCCTGTGGATGCTTCACTTCCCTTCACTTCCCTCCACTTTCCTCATTCTGAGTCTCCCTCCTGTGGATGCTTCACTTCCCTTCACTTCCCTCAACTTTCCTTCACTTCCCTCCACTTCCCTTCACTTCCCTCCACTTTCCTCATTCTGAGTCTCCCTCCTGTAGATGCCACACATCAATCCACTCCTTCCCTCTCCTGTGGTATGTAAAATCATCCACACGTGCTATTGGTGAATATTCACGGTGGCTAGTTCAGCTGTACACCTTTGTACCACTGAACAACTTCAAAGCTATAGGTTTTACCGTAAATAAGGGTCCTCCTCCCTACGATAGATAGTATTTTTTGGTCCTCCTCCCTCCGATAGATAGTATTTTTTCCATCCTGTGACTAACGAGTATATATTACTTGCCGTACTGTAGTACAGCCCTCCTGCATAGCTTCCATGCCCCTAATTAATGTTAATGGAGCTTAACCGACATGCAGTAGCACGTAAATTCTTCTCCCCTTTGACAGATGATTGCACCATTTCAAAATCAAAAAAAAAAAAAAAAAAAAAAAAAAAAAAAAAAAAAAAAAAAAAAGTCTCCCTCCCTATATTCATTACACTTTCTGCCCTACATGACACTCCAATAATTCTACGAACACCCTCCGCTAACACGTACTCCTTAAAGGTTGTAGACATCAACACCACGTCCCTGGTTACTCCGCGCCTCAGGAACATGCAGCACTGTCACGTACACGAACCAGAGACATGTAGCCATAACTCATGTCTTAACGGCGGGAGATGCGCCAAACTCAGCGTGGAAAACAGGTGGGAATTCTCTTAAAAAATGACATGTGTGTCTGAATGGATCTATTTTGTTTGTGTATCGCTGTGTATGTGTAAGTATGATGTGAATATGGAGTACTTGTCTAATTCTGTCTGTCTGTCTGTCTATCTGTTGCAATTATGATGTGAATATGGAGTACCTGTCTAATTCTGTCTGTCTATCTGTTGCAATTATGATGTGAATATGGATTACTTGTCTAATTGCCTGTCTGTCTGTCTATCTACCTGTTGCAATTATGATGTGAATATGGAGTACCTGTCTAATTGCCTGTCTGTCTATCTATCTGTCTGCTCACCTATCTATTCATTCATCTATCGGCCTGTCTCTTTGTCTATATATCTCTCTGTTTGTTTGTCTGTCCATCTATCTATCTATCTATCTATTTAATTGTCAATTTATCTACATGTCTGTATGTTTGTGTGTCTGCTTGTTTACCTATCCATTTATCTGTCTGTCTGTTTGTCTGTCTCCCTGTCTGTCTGTCTGTTTGTCTATATGTCTATGTTTCTCTGTCTGTCTGTCTGTTTGTCTATCTGTCTATGTTTCTCTGTCTGTCTGTCTGTCTATCTGCCTGCCTGCCTTTCTGTCTGTTTGTTTGTCTATCTGTTTGTCTGTGTCTGTCTGTCTGCCTGTCTCTCTGTCTGTCTATCTCTTTGACTGTCTGTCTGTTTGTCTGCCTATCTGAGTTTCTATCTGTTTGTCTGTCTGCCTGCCTGCTTCCCTGTCTGTTTGTTTGTCTGAGTGTCTATCTATCTGTTTGTCTGTCTGCCTGCCTGCCTGCCTGCCTCCCTGTCGGTCTGTCTGAGTGTCTCTATCTGTTTATCTGTCTATTTGAGCGTCTATCTCTTTGTCTGTCTGTCCGTGTCTGCGTGTGTGTGTCTGTATGTCTGTCTGCCAGCCTGTCTCCGTCTGTCTTTCTGAGTGTCTGTCTGAGTGTCTGTCTATCTGTCTGTGTGTGTGTGTGTTTGTCTGCACGTCTGCCTAGCTGTCTGCCTGTCTACCTATCTGTCCATATATCTATATATTTGATGATTCGTGCATAGGGGAGAGGGAGAAGGGAAGGAATCTCTGCTCATTCGCCCCCAAAAGAACGACCCGTCTGCCGCAGGTGCGTCTGCCCGGGCGGATCCTGGGGCCCGCGGTGCAAGGTGACCGCCCGGACCTTCTCTGGCGCGGGGTGGGCGTGGGTCCGAGCGCCGCCCTCGTGCCTGCCAGCCCGCATTTCCCTCCGCCTTCTCATCCGGCACCCGACCGGCCTCGTCTTCTATTCGGGCCCCATGGCGCCCACGCCGCGGGGTCCCGACGCCCCGCCCACGCCGCTCCTGGCGCTGCAGCTGTGGCAAGGCCGCCCGCAGCTACTGCTGGAGGGGCGGGGCGGTCCGCTCAAGGTGGAGCTCAACACCCCGTTGCACAACGGCCACTGGCACACGATCCACATCCAGCTGCACTCCAAGGTATGGACGGCGACTGTGGCGTATTGTCATTGTTATTTATGCTTTCGGGTGTTTCTTCTGTCCCTTTGTTTGTTTTGGTTTTCATTTGTCTTCTGTTTTTGTTATTTTCATAATTTCAAGGTCACCAAGAATGATTCGCAGGAGATTTGGAGTATTCATAGCTAATAATGGAAGTGCATGGAGTCTTGATGATGAGAATTCCTTGTTCAAGGGCGTAGTGATGATGCTGGACCTGTGTGGGCGGGGCTGGCAGGACAACACCATCGGCAAGAACAACAGCAAGAACAGCAGCAACACCCACTGCTTGACACGAGCTAGTTGGAAGAAAGCTGACGGCGACAGCGATTCGGTCTGGCCCTGGTTCGGCCACGGGGTGCTGCAGCTGGGCGGGATGGCCCACACGCCCGTGCGGCCCGAGGACCACGGCTGGACCGCGGCGCCCACCTCACGCCCGATGGAAGGCTGCGTCTCGGACCTGAGGTTCAATGGCCAGGTAAGATTTATATGGAATCGCATCCGAGTGAGTGCAATGCTGTTCTGAGATTCCCTTCGTGACACAAGGGCCAAGTAACTGTTTCGTAGCTTCGCTGCAGTTGGTCGACCTGGGCGAGCCGGCCGCCAGCGAAGGCAGCGTGGGCGGCTGCCTGCCCCAGGAGGAGGCGTGCCTTGGGGCCATCCCTGGGTGTGGGCGCCGCGGGCGCTGCGTGGGCGGCTTGGAGCAGCCCGAGTGCGAGTGCGAACCCGGTTGGTCCGGCCTCGGCTGCAAGACTCCCACGGACCCCGTGGCGCTCGGGCGGGCGTCGTTCGTGAAGGTGGCGCTGTCGTTCACGCCCGCGCCGCACGTGCTGACGCTGCAGCTGCGGATGCGGACGCGGGGCGCACGGGACGGCCTGCTGGTCCGCGTCAACACGCACCAGGAGGACGTCGGTCTGGCCATGCATGTAATCTCCTCGCGGATCCTTCTCTCTCTCTCTCTCTCCCTCTTCCTCTCCGCTACGATAATAAATCCCCGCCGTTCACAAGCCGGGTCCTCGGCTGCTCTGTCCCTTCCGGATTATGCCTCAGCCGTCTGTGCGGGAAGCTGGCTTGATGGCATAATGTTTCCCTGTCATCTGGCATGCGGCACCGCCCCTCCTCTCCCTGAATCCACCCAAGCTTCCAATCCCGTCAGCAGTCTTATTCCCAGGCAGTAAATAGGGAGATAAATAAGATGATAATAATTCCCCCGTAGAAACCAACGTCTCCTCATATCTCACATCTTTCGCTTTGTTTTATTTTCAGTATAAAGAAAAGAAAAAAATACGTGAAGATACAAGCATTACATTTCAGAACCTTTCATATATTTCGGATCTTTTAACAGAATTAGAATCTTTTTGTATCTTTCAAGTCCTTTAGACTTTCCCGTTTTTTTTTTTTTTTTTTTTTTTTTAGAGGGAAAAAGTAGATCAATTAACCCCCCCCCCCCCCCCGAGACAGCCCCCTCCTGAAGGCATTACGCCCATATCCCCCCAGCTGCGTGCGGGCGTGCTGTGTGCCTCCCTGCGCGGCGGCGGGCGTGAGGAGCGGGTGGCGTGCGTGGAGGGGCGCCCCGTGAGCGACGGGTCGTGGCACACCGTGTGGGCGGAGCGACACGGCCACAACCTGGTGGTGGGCGTGGACGACGGCGACGGGTGGCGGTGGAACGAGTCGCTGCCGGCGCTGGAGGGCGTGGACGAGGGCGGGGGCTGGGGTCCTCCGCCGCCCCTCCACGTGGACAAGAACGAGGGCATCACCGTGGGCGGGCGGCCTGAGTTCGCGGGCGTCAATCTGGTCACTGTCAGAGACGACTTGAAGGAAGGTAAATGGCAGATCTTTGGGCGTGTGATTGAGGAATTTCTTAGCTTTATTCTATGTTCTTTTCACTCTCTTAGACCACACACATACACACACACACACACACACACACACACACACACACACACACGCACACACACACACACACACACACACACACACACACACACACACACACACACACACACACACACACACACGCACGCACACACACACACACACACACACACGCACACACACACACACACACGCACGCACGCACGCACGCACGCACGCCCACACACACACACACACGCGCACATACACACGGCGCTTAGCCCGATCACACGTCAACAGCAACGTGCATTCACTTCCTAACCCGCTCCGCCTTCCATTCAGATACGTAAACGACTGTTGTTGCTGTGTTTGTGCAACGGAATCGAATCCGCCAGCAAGAACCGGGAACTCTGGAAGCAAAGGCAGAGAAAAGAAACCATTTCCCGTTTACTGAAACATTACTGCAGGCAAAGGGATTGGGACATTCCGAAACTCGGCGAACGGAAAGGCGACTTGCCGTAAAAGCGACCGAAAGAGACACTGAATTGGTTGTGCGAATTGTAGATAAACGAGCTTATCAAGAACGGTTTCATTTTATCGAATTGGTTGTACAAATTATAGATAAACTTGAGCTTATCAAGAACGGTTTCACTTTATCGAATTGGTTGTACGAATTATAGATAAACTTGAGCTTATCAAGAACGGTTTCATTTTATCGAATTGGTTGTACGAATTATAGATAAACTTGAGCTTATCAAGAACGGTTTCATTTTATTGAATTGGTTGTACGAATTATAGATAAACTTGAGCTTATCAAGAACGGTTTAATTTTACTGAATTGGTTGTACGAATTATAGATAAACTTGAGCTTATCAAGAACGGTTTAATTTTATTGAATTGGTTGTACGAATTATAGATAAACATGAGCTTATCAAGAACGGTTTCATTTTATTGAATTGGTTGTACGAATTATAGATAAACGTGAGCTTATCAAGAACGGTTTAATTTTATTGAATTGGTTGTACGAATTATAGATAAACTTGAACTTATCAAGAACGGTTTAAGTTTATCGAATTGGTTGTACGAATTATAGATAAACTTGAACTTATCAAGAACGGTTTAAGTTTATTGAATTGGTTGTACGAATTATAGATAAACTTGAGCTTATCAAGAACGGTTTCATTTTATCGAATTGGTTGTACGAATTATAGATAAACTTGAGCTTATCAAGAACGGTTTCATTTTATCGAATTGGTTGTACGAATTATAGATAAACTTGAGCTTATCAAGAACGGTTTCATTTTATCGAAGTGGTTGTACGAATTATAGATAAACTTGAGCTTATCAAGAACGGTTTCATTTTATTGAATTGGTTGTACGAATTAAAGAGAAACGAGCTTATCAAGAACGGTTTAATTTTATTGAATTGGTTGTACGAATTATAGATAAACGAGCTTATCAAGAACGGTTTAATTTTATCGAAATGGTTGTACGAATTATAGATAAACTTGAGCTTATCAAGAACGGTTTAATTTTATTGAATTGGTTGTACGAATTATAGATAAACTTGAGCTTATCAAGAACGGTTTAATTTTATCGAATTGGTTGTACGAATTATAGATAAACTTGAGCTTATCAAGAACGGTTTCATTTTATTGAATTGGTTGTACGAATTATAGATAAACTTGAGCTTATCAAGAACGGTTTCATTTTATCGAATTGGTTGTACGAATTATAGATAAACTTGAGCTTATCAAGAACGGTTTCATTTTATTGAATTGGTTGTACGAATTATAGATAAACGAGCTTATCAAGAACGGTTTAATTTTATCGAATTGGTTGTACGAATTATAGATAAACTTGAGCTTATCAAGAACGGTTTACTTTTATTGAATTGGTTGTACGAATTATAGATAAACGAGCTTATCAAGAACGGTTTAATTTTATTGAATTGGTTGTACGAATTATAGATAAACTTGAGCTTATCAAGAACGGTTTCATTTTATTGAATTGGTTGTACGAATTATAGATAAACTTGAGCTTATCAAGAACGGTTTAATTTTATTGAATTGGTTGTACGAATTATAGATAAACTTGAGCTTATCAAGAACGGTTTAATTTTATTGAATTGGTTGTACGAAGTAGAGATAAACTTGAGCTTATCAAGAACGGTTTAATTTTATTGAATTGGTTGTACGAATTATAGATAAACGAGCTTATCAAGAACGGTTTCATTTTATTGAATTGGTTGTACGAATTATAGATAAACTTGAGCTTATCAAGCACGGTTTAATTTTATTGAATTGGTTGTACGAATTACAGATAAACGAGCTTATCAAGAACGGTTTAATTTTATTGAATTGGTTGTACGAATTATAGATAAACTTGAGCTTATCAAGAACGGTTTAAGTTTATTGAATTGGTTGTACGAATTATAGATAAACGAGCTTATCAAGAACGGTTTCATTTTATTAAATTGGTTGGACGAATTATAGATAAACTTGAACTTATCAAGAACGGTTTAATTTGATTGAATTGGTTGTACGAATTATAGATAAACTTGAGCTTATCAAGAACGGTTTCATTTTATCGAATTGGTAGTACGAATTATAGATAAACTTGAGCTTATCAAGAACGGTTTAATTTTATTGAAGTGGTTGTACGAATTATAATTAAACTTGAGCTTATCAAGAACGGTTTAATTTTATCGAATTGGTTGTACGAATTATAGATAAACTTGAGCTTATCAAGAACGGTTTCATTTTATTGAATTGGTTGTACGAATTATAGATAAACTTGAGCTTATCAAGAACGGTTTAATTTTATTGAAGTGGTTGTACGAATTATAATTAAACTTGAGCTTATCAAGAACGGTTTAATTTTATCGAATTGGTTGTACGAATTATAGATAAACTTGAGCTTATCAAGAACGGTTTAATTTTATTGAATTGGTTGTACGAATTATAGATAAACGAGCTTATCAAGAACGGTTTCATTTTATCGAATTGGTTGTCCGAATTATAGATAAACTTGAGCTTATCAAGAACGGTTTAATTTTATTGAATTGGTTGTACGAATTATAGATAAACTTGAGCTTATCAAGAACGGTTTAATTTTATTGAATTGGTTGTACGAATTATAGATAAACGAGCTTATCAAGAACGGTTTCATTTTATCGAATTGGTTGTCCGAATTATAGATAAACTTGAGCTTATCAAGAACGGTTTCATTTTATTGAATTGGTTGTACGAATTATAGATAAACTTGAGCTTATCAAGAACGGTTAAATTTTATTGAATTGGTTGTACGAATTATAGATAAACGAGATTATCAAGAACGGTTTCATTTTATCGAAGTGGTTGTACGAATTAGAGATAAACTTGAGCTTATCAAGAACGGTTTAAGTTTATCGAATTGGTTGTACGAATTATAGATAAACTTGAGCTTATCAAGAACGGTTTCATTTTATTGAAGTGGTTGTACGAATTAAAGATAAACTTGAGCTTATCAAGATCGGTTTCATTTTATCGAATTAGTTGTACGAATTATAGATAAACGAGATTATCAAGAACGGTTTCATTTTATCGAATTGGTTGTACGAATTATAGATAAAGGAGATTATCAAGAACGGTTTAATTTTATCGAATTGGTTGTACGAATTATAGATAAACTTGAGCTTATCAAGAACGGTTTCATTTTATCGAATTGGTTGTACGAATTATAGATAAACTTGAACTTATCAAGAACGGTTTAATTTTATTGAATTGGTTGTACGAATTATAGATAAACTTGAGCTTATCAAGAACGGTTTCATTTTATCGAATTGGTTGTACGAATTATAGATAAACTTGAACTTATCAAGAACGGTTTAATTTTATAGAATTGGTTGTACGAATTATAGATAAACTTGAGCTTATCAAGAACGGTTTCATTTTATCGAATTGGTTGTACGAATTATAGATAAATTTGAGCTTATCAAGAACGGTTTCATTTTATTGAATTGGTTGTATGAATTATAGATAAACTTGAACTTATCAAGAACGGTTTAATTTTATTAATTTGGTTGTACGAATTATAGATAAACGAGCTT
>NC_091559.1:3093322-3095510 GCF_042767895.1 Penaeus vannamei | reverse complement strand
TTGAATGGGTTAAGCCTGAGTGAGTGGTGGGGTGTGGATCCCTGGCGATATTTTTCCCCAGAAGTGGATGGATGAATTAAAGCCTTCTATCAGTGAGGATTAAGTGAATTAACGTTAACGGCGGAGGAGGTGTTGGAAAAAAGTAGGCGATTTATCTTTCTGTCGCGGTTTATCTCTCTTGTCTCTCTGATCGTTTCTTCTGTGGTTTTCCTTGGCATCGTTTTGCATATTTGTTGGTTTTCAATATATTAGTAAAGTTCGGTGATAATTCCCAAAAGTTGTAGCTACTTTTTCCAAGTACACAAATGAAGAGCAGATTGGAAAAGGAACCTGCGATGATTTCTGAAAAGCCCGGCCAAGTCATCAGTACGTGTTGATAAAAGGTGTATAGAAAGACAACAAACTTTTGTGTCCCAGAGAATTAACGTTCTCGTGTATGCAGGATCCTTAGTTAAGCAGGCTTTCCGTTCACATTTATTTAACAACTTCACGACCGTGTGTAAAGGTCAACAAAGGATTTATATAGCTCTTACTTCCCCCCTTTTTCATTCTCTCTTTTTGCTATGTAAGTGTGTATCTACTCTTATCTCGATGTTTATTTGTTGCTTAGTTTATAATTAAAGCGGAATCATTAATAGGGGTTATTACATTAATTTAAAAAGTAAATGTTTATAAGGAGGCGCAGTTAATATTCTGATATCTACTGAACCATTTACTGATATATTTCCCTTTTTGTCTAACTGACCATAAGACATAATAAAATGGCGTAGAATTGTAAGCTATCATTCTTCCAGCTTCCTCCTCATTCATATTGTGATTAAATAGACCTAATTATTTCGCATACATCATGATTAACTCTCCGTTTTTTACATGTTCAGAGAAGCGATGGTGAAAGCCAGAGTGAAAGGGGTAACAGAGTTTAGAGTGGTTAGAGATAGGAGAGGGGAAGGGAAGAGAGTTTGAGTTGGCTAACAATCAATACAACAATCAGTGATGTGGTTTAAATATCAACCGTCAGAGTTTGGGGTGGGTAGCAGATAGATATTGAAGAGGGGGGGGGGGGGTAATCAGTCAAGGAAAACAGGTATACAGTTGAATTCGATATATAGGCTAGCTTTTACCATCAATCACGTGACGGACGGAAATTAATGGTTTAAGCCTGAATGGTGGGTTGTGAATCACTAACGATACTTTCGGCCAGTTAACGTAAACTCATCCATCCTTTGGTGAAATAAGACGACCAAAGGAAACGGAGATAGAATAGAGTTTATATTTCTGTCTTTCTGTCTTTCGCGGCTTTTCCCTCGTATCTTTTCCCTTAAATTCGTCTTCTAAGAAATCAGTTGAGGTTGGAGCTTGTGCCATGCCCCTGTCCACATCTTTTTTGGATTCTTTTTCTTTTTTTTAATACTTATTTGCTAGCTCTTTCTCCCTTTATGAATATGACTCTCTCTCTCTCTCTCTCTCTCTCTGATAGTCTGTCTGTCTGTCTGTCTCTCTCTCTCTCTCTCTCTCTCTGTCTGTCTGTCTGTCTGTCTGTCTCTCTCTCTCTCTCTCTGTCTGTCTGTCTGTCTGTCTGTCTCTCTCTCTCTCTCTCTCTCTTTCTTTCGTTGGTTCTCTTTCGCTCTCTAAACTTAGCATTACATTCTTCATTACAATCATAATTCACAAGACAGGCACCCACTTTCGCCCGATAAAAAAAGTCAAAATCAAAATAGAAAACGAGCCCACGTTTTTTTTTTTTGGACAGGCCCGGCCAACACGTCAATACGTATTGGCACACGATATGTAGACCTACACCGTTCGTCACTGTTATGAAGAGAGAAAACAAAACCTTTTACACTCTAGAGGATATCTGTTTCCATGTACGCAGAGTGCTAGATCAAACAGGCTTTGCGTTCACTCTCGTTTAACAAGCCACACTTTTGTAAAGGTCAGCAAAGGTGATATACAGTTCTCTCTTAAGCCCTTTTTGTCTATCTGTTTGGATCTATCTGTCTGTCTCTTTTTTGCCACATATGCGCGCGCTTCTACGTACATGTGTTTGTGTGCTGCTTACTGTTTATGATTAAATCGGAAGCGAAAATTGTATTATGTTTTGAAAAATATGAGGACGCGCACAAAAAAAAAAAATAATAATAATAATGATAATAAAAAAATAATAATAATAAAAAAAATCAATACTATC
>NC_091559.1:3078322-3085822 GCF_042767895.1 Penaeus vannamei | reverse complement strand
ACACACACATAAAACACACACAGAGCACACACACACACACACACACATAAAACACACACATAAAACACACACACACACACACACACATAAAACACACACACACACACACACGCACACACACACATAAAACACACACATAAAACACACACACACACATAAAACAGACACACAAACGACACACACACACACACACACAACACACACACACACACACTTGGAAACATCCTCCCCTTTCACGAACCAACGAACAACCCTCGACCCTTTTTCCTCAGCTTGTTCTAACCAATACCATAACCCATTTCCCACCATTAAAACTAACCGGACCTACGACTCCATACACACGGGGAACGACGTCAAAAAAAATATGTTAATCTAGACCATCGGAGCATTTCTATCCCTGTAAAAAAATAACAGGGAGCGTTAAGCGTCAGAGAGAACCGGTAGTTGGTAAAGGGCATAGGCCAGGGCTGTACAGGAGGCTTAAACATTAAAGAGTCCACAGCCGGAGCAGTCCTTTGCAGGGTCCGAGTGTTGGAACCGTCGGGGCAGCGATCGCACAAGGACAGTCCACGAAATCCTGTTTTCGGTACAAAAATGTGGGTTTCGAGATTTCATTACGTGTTGTAAATATTAAATTCCGATGCCTTTATCGATCTAACAAATCTGTCTACGTCTATTAATTTATATGTCCATTTATCTAACTATCCGTCTGTCTATTTTTATACCTACCACCAGCTAGGTATCTACTTATCTATCTACGAATGGCCGTCAAACATCTTTATTTATCTATTTCTATCTATCTGTTCATCCATCTATCTGCCAACTACCTAACTACCTATTCACCTAACAATCTTCTCTATCTATATATGTATGTATGACCCCATATGACCTCAGACATCAAACCGGGATTCGCTGTACAACATGACCTGGGATCTAAGATTCACCTCATGCTTTTTCTAATCCGAAACGGGTAATAAGGGGAAGGAAGAAGAGAAAAGAAGACAAATTAGGTGACAAGAGGTGAAAATGGTTGTTTGGTGGTTGGCGGAGCTAAGAATGGGCTACGTTATTTAAATGTTTATTTGTAAATTACCCAGATGTGTGCGTGAAACATTTATATCTATCTATTTATCTATCTATATCTATCTATATCTATATACATACATACAAATATATATATGTATATATATATATATATATATATATATATATATATATATATATATATATATGTGTGTGTGTGTGTGTGTGTGTGTGTGTGTGTGTGTGTGTGTGTTGTGTGTGTGTGTGTGTTGGCGGAGCTAAGAATGGGCTACGTTATTTAAATGTTTATTTGTAAATTACCCAGATGTGTGCGTGAAACATTTATATCTATCTATTTATCTATCTATATCTATCTATATCTATATACATACATACAAATATATATATATATGTATATATATATATATATATATATATGTGTGTGTGTGTGTGTGTGTGTGTGTGTGTGTGTGTGTTGTGTGTGTGTGTGTGTGTGTGTGTGTGTGTGTGTGTGTGTGTGTGTGTGCGTGTGTGTGTGTGTGTGTGTGTGTGTGTGTGTGTATCTGTGTATGTATATATATGTACACACACACACACACACACACACACACACACACACACACATATATATATATATATATATATATATATATATATATATATGTATGTATATGTATATATGTTTATATATGTGTGTGTGTGTATAGATAGATAGATATAGATGAAATCCTTGAGTGGACATATAAATTAAATTGTTTCTCGCGCGCTTTTAGAGTTTTCGTTTGACCGTTGAGCGACGTTGCCAAGTCACTAAGATGTTACGACTTCATTAAGTACAATTCAGTGTTTTAACAGCTTTTAAATTAATTGTTGATATTACTTTTTTTTTTTTTTTTTTTTTTTTTTTTTTTGCAATGACTGGTGGATGGAATACCTCGTATATGGCGGGGAATAGTTTTCGAGAATGACATCTCCAACCCTGTCTCTTTGTCTAGCGCGTCGTTTCGCTTAGAGCAAAAAGGGCGCGCAATTACGGGGAGGGGGGGGGGGATGGTGTCCTGCGGGGTCCTTTTTCCCTGCCCTTTTTTTCTCAAAGGGGTGAAAATGCCCTTTTTTCCTAGGGTACTTTCTTTCTCTTGATCTTGAAATGGCGATGAGACTGTTTATTGTATTTTTGTGTGGTTCAGTGCGAATAATTATGATCATTAAAATTCTTGTCACATATTTCTTCCATTTTCTAAATCTGAAGAACCTAATTTAGGCTGTATCCCCTATAAATAAAAATCATATTGTGCCCTTTTTTGTGGCCTGGACCCCTGCCCTCTAAAATTCCTAGTTGCGCGCCTGAGGTGGGTATAGATCGAGCATTTTCATGGCGAAAAATAACGAGAATCTATTTGGGGATGGATGTAATACCTGATTAAGTATCAAAATCCCCATAGATTGTTGTAAAATACCTAGAGCAATGTCTGCTTTCATCGGAGACAGGTGGGTGATAGATCGAGCATTTTGATGGCGAAAAATAACGAATATATTTGAGAATGGATGTAATACCTGATTAAGTATCAAAATCCCCATAGATTGTTGTTAAATACCTAGAGCAGTGTGGGCTTCCATTGGAGACACGTGGGTGATAGATCGAGTATTTTGATGGCGAAAAATAACGAGAATATAATTGGGGATGAATATAATACCTGATCAAGTATCAAAATCCCCATAGATTGTTGTGAAATACCTAGAGCAGTGTGGACTTTCACTGGAGACAGGTGGGTGATAGATCGAGCATTTTGATGGCCACAAATAACATTAATCTCTTTGGGGATGGATGTAATATCCGATTAAGTATCAAAATCCCTATAAATTGTTGTGAAATACCTAGATCAGTGTCTGCTTTCATCGGAGACAAGGCGGTGATAGATCGAATATTTTGATGGCGAAAAATAACGAGAATATAATTGGGGATGAATATAATATCTGATTAAGTATCAAAATCCCCATAGATTGTTGTGGAATACCTAGAGCAGTATCTGCTTTCACTGGAGACAAGTGGGTGATAGACTGAGCACTTTGGTGGCCACAAATAACATTAATCTCTTTGGGGATGGATGTAATATCCGATTAAGTATCACAATCCCCATAGATTGTTGTGGAATACCCAGAGCAGTGTCTGCTTTCACCGTAGACAGGTGGGTATAGATCGAGCACTTTGATGGCGAAAAATAAGGAGAATATAATTGAGAATGGATGTAATACCGGGCTATCAAAATCCCCATAGATTGTTGTGAAATACCTAGATCAGTGTGGGCTTTCATTGGAGACAGGTGGGTGATAGATCGAGCACTTTGATGGCGACAAATAACGAGAATATATTTCGGAATGGATGTAATATCCGATTAAGTATCAAAATCCCCATAGATTGTTGTGGAATATCTCGAGCAGTTTACTTTCACTGGAGACAGGTGGGTGATAGACTGAGCACTTTGATGGCCACAAATAACATTAATCTCTTTGGGGATGGATGTAATATCCGATTAAGTATCAAAATCCCCATAGATTGTTGTTGAATACCTAGAGCAGTGTCTGCTTTCACTGGAGACAAGTGGGTGATAGATCGAGTATTTTGATGGCGAAAAATAACGAGAATGTATTTGGGGATGGATGTAATATCCGATTAAGTATCAAAATCCCCATAGATTGTTGTTAAATACCTAGAGCAGTGTGGGCTTTCATCGGAGACAAGTGGATGATAGATCGAGTATTTCCATGGCGAAAAATAACGAGAATCTAATTGAGGATGGATGTAATACCTGATTAAGTACCAAAAATCCCCATAGATTGTTGTGAAATACCCAGAGCAGTGTGGGCTTTCACCGTAGACAGGTGGGTGATAGATCGAATATTTTGATGGCGAAAAATAACGAGAATATAATTGGGGATGGATGTAATATCCGATTAAGTATCAAAATCCCCATAGATTGTTGTGGAATACCTAGAGCAGTGTGGGCTTTCATTGGAGACAAGTGAGTGATAGATCGAGTATTTTGATGGCGAAAAATAACGAGAATATAATTGGGGATGAATATAATACCCGATTAAGTATCAAAATCCCCATAGATTGTTGTGAAATACCCAGAGCAGTGTCTGCTTTCACTGGAGACAAGTGGGTGATAGATCGAGTATTTTGATGGTGAAAAATAACGAGAATATAATTGTGGATGAATATAATATCTGATTAAGTATCAAAATCCCCATAAATTGTTGTGAAATACCCAGAGCAGTGTCTGCTTTCATCGGAGACAAGTCGGTGATAGATCGAATATATTGATGGCGAAAAATAACGAGAATATAATTGGGGATGAATATAATATCTGATTAAGTATCAAAATCCCCATAGATTGTTGTGGAATACCCAGAGCAGTGTGGGCTTTCATCGGAGACAAGTCGGTGATAGATCGAATATATTGATGGCGAAAAATAACGAGAATATAATTGGGGATGAATATAATATCTGATTAAGTATCAAAATCCCCATAGATTGTTGTGGAATACCTAGAGCAGTCTGCTTTCATTGGAGACAGAATGTGGTTCGGGGGAAGGAAGTGCCAACCATCAAGGGACACTATCCAGTCCCCCCCCCCCACTCCATTTTGACTATCCCAAGAGCCGAGAGAAGAGACTGAAGTGGACGTACATGAGGGAGATCATCTTAGACGACAGCCGTCAAATTTAGGAAAGTAGGAGGTATGTCCCTCTGGTCTGAACTGTTTTTTTAAAGGTCTGTGTTTTTTTTATTTCTTATTTTTTATTTATATCGTACGGTTATATCCCTTAATCCAGCAATCTTTCAAGAGTAAGTTATCATAGTTGTCTTTTTGGGGAGTTTATTTTGGTAGAAGTTGTCTGGTAAAAATTAAGTTACAGTGGCCCTCTGGTAAAAAACAGCAGTGGTAAAACCATATTACTGTTCATATATATATATATATATATATATATATATATATATACATATATATATATATATATATATATATATGTATAAGTTGTCTTTCTTGTTATTCATATTCATTTCCTTTTATTAATTCATTTATCAGTTTGTTAATAAAAAATAATATAGTCAGGATTTTTTTTTACATATGTATATATTTATTTATAAACACACACACACACACACACACACACACACACACACACACACACACACACACACACACACATATATATATATATATATATATATATATATATATATATATATATATATATGGAGTGGCTGACAGCGAGAGAGCAGCCCAGAGAGACGGAGGATATGCGAAACAGTTACGTTCGCCTCTTCTACGTTCAGATAATGTTTTGAATACATTGACGTTCAGCAACAGCAGAGGCGGGTCAAAACATCATTTCCATATCGCCACATCGCCATTGAACACATCCTTTCACTTCCCTTTTGCCGGTGACACAGAAAGCGCTTACGTGGCTTCCGCATGAAACCTTTAATCTTTAAATGTGTATTGTATTCCTTTAACAACCTTTTCAAAACCAATTATAACCTTTTGTCACTAAGAATGGCCATGGATATATTTTCTATTGTATTTTTCGATGAACAATGTGTTCTTTCACGCCCTTTGTTGTCCTTTCATAGATCCTCGAATGGGTGTTAATTGCTCACTATTGTGTAGGGTCTTCTCTTCCTTATATATAAAAAAAGGCTAAAGACAATATAAAATCATTATGTGGTGAATGCTTAGGTCAAGTGGGTCGTAATCTTAGCTTCGTCTGAAAGAATTGCAATTTATTTATGACGATTTATTGTGTCTGCTTAGGTCGTGTGGGTCGTAATCTTAGCTTCGTCTGTATGAATTGCAATTTATTTATGACGATTTATTGTGTCTGCTTAGGTCGTGTGGGTCGCAATCTTAGCTTCGTTGTATAAGAATTGCAATTTATTTATGACGATTTATTGTGTCTGCTTAGGTCGTGTGGGTCGTAATCTTAGCTTCGTCTGTAAGAATCGCAATTTATTTATGACGATATATTGTGTCTTTCTTACGAGACGAACGAAATAATCCGAAGAAGACCAAAGGCATTGGACTGATTTCACGAAAGAGCCGAATGAAGTTCCCTGCGGTTCGGACACAAGCTAAGAGAGAAAGCGAAAAGATTTACGGCCGGTTTGTTGGAATTGCGCGAGGCCCGACCCAAAGAATATTCGTATACTTGACATGCATAAATAAAGAAATAAACGCATATTTATAAATCTAGACATGCATATCAACCCGGGTAATAGATGGTTAAATGTATATCTATCAAATATATAGACAGATAGGCCTTTATTTCTGTATCTGTATTTATGAAAATTCATCGGGTCGGACCTGGCACAATTTTAACAAACCGGCTGTTTATATATACAGACGCAGAAATAGGGGCATATCGGTGTATATATCTGATAGATATACATTTAACTATCTATTTACCCGGTTGATATGCATGTCTAGACTGATAAATGTGTATTTATTTCTTTATTTTTGCACGTCAAGTATACGAATATTCTTTGGTTTCGGGTTTCGCTCAATTCCAACAAACTGGCAGTTAAGCTCAGAAAAAGAGGGAGATAATTACGGTAATGACGAAAGGCCGAGCTGAAGCGCTTGCAGAAAAGGAGGATGTGAACGGAAAAGAGAAACAGTGAAAGATAAATAGATAAATACATGACGACAGCGAAGAAATTTCACGATCTCCACGGCTGTCAGTTTCATAGAATCCAAGGTCGATGACAGATATCTTGGAAATAACAACAGCTCTTGACTGATATAAGGATATCTATCTATCTATATCTATCTATCTATCTATCTATCTATCTATCTATCTATCTATCTATCTATCTATCTATATCTATCTATCTATCTATCTATCTATCTATCTATCTATCTATCTATCCATCCATCTATCTATCTATCTATCTACCTATCTATCTATCTTTGCTTGAAGACATATCGTCGAAGTGTGTCATTCACAAGTCGTAGAGGCTGTAACATAACTATTTATCTTTCTCTCTCTCTTTCATTTTTTTTCTCTCTCTTTCACCAAATTCCCTTTCATTTAGCTACCAAACGTTCCTGAAATTCGCACGTTACTACTCACCGATCGGCCCGTTCTCCTGCACTTCCCCGAACATGGTGGCGTTGGGGAAGACAGGCGGGTTGTCGTTGATGTCCTTGACCAGCACCGTGACCTGCGTTTCGACGACGTGCACACGCCTCCCTCCGCCTCCTATGTTCCCGAGAACCCTTTCCTTGGGACTCCTGCCGAAGGTACTGAGGTCCTCGCACCCTCCACCGTCTTGGTAAGGACCGTACGTGTCGCCGGGGAGTGAGGTGTTGTCCTTGGCGAGGTCTCGGAAGCTCCTCCGAGCGTCCTTGTTCTGCGGTGCCTCCTTCGGCGCCTCCTTCGGCGTCCTGGGGAACCTGGCGAGGGACTGGT
>NC_091559.1:3073187-3077822 GCF_042767895.1 Penaeus vannamei | reverse complement strand
GTCCTTGTTGGAGCGTCTTAATATCGTCTTGCCTACGGGTCAAGTCACTGTGGAGAAGGAAGGTAGGATAACCATGTTTTTTCTGTCTCTTATTTCTGTCTGTCTCTGTCTCTCTCTTTCTCTTTCTCTTTCTCTTTCTCTGTCTCTGTCTCTGTCTCTGTCTCTGTCTCTGTCTCTGTCTCTGTCTCTTTCTCTTTCTCTTTCTCTTTCTCTTTCTCTTTCTCTTTCTCTTTCTCTTTCTCTGTCTCTGTCTCTGTCTCTGTCTCTGTCTCTGTCTCTGTCTCTTTCTCTTTCTCTTTCTCTGTCTCTGTCTCTGTCTCTGTCTCTGTCTCTGTCTCTCTCTCTCTCTCTCTCTGTCAATCAATCAGTCACTCACTCGCTCACTCTCTCTTTTAGAATAATTAATAGTCCTAGTAGTAGTACAAGTATTATTAATACTATTATTATCTTGTTGTTGTTGCTTTAATCATTATCATCTTCATTGCATTCATCATTTTCTTGTCATTATCACATCAATATCATCATTGTGGTCATTATCATCATCACATCATTTTAATCATCGTCTTTTGTCATCATCATTATCATTATTACACCTATTACCATTATCATTGTTATCACTATCATCATAATTATAACCATTATCATTTTTTTAACCCACATTCCATGCATTCCCTACCAGGACACGCAGCGACACAGACCACCGCCAGTGTACATCTCACAGGGGGCGTGTCCTTGATTCCCCCAAACCCTGTTCTTCCAAGAGATGATCTACGCGCTTATGCTTACGAAGGCGATGGCTTGTCCTCCGGTTCTCTGTCGTCGGCCACTTCTTCAGGTGTGTTCGTGGTTTTTTTAGGGTTTTCTTCTTGGGAGGTGGTAGTTGAGTGGGTTCTCTGTCGTCGACCACTTCTTCAGGTGTGTGTGTGTGGGAGTTTGTGTTTTTTTTAGGTTTTCTTCTTGGGAAGTGGTGGTTGAGTGGGTTCTCTGTCGTCGGCCACTTCTTCAGGTGTGTGTGTGTGGGAGTTCGTGGTTTTTTAGGGTTTTCTTCTTGGGTGGTGGTGGTTGAGTGGGTTCTCTGTCGTCGGCCACTTCTTCAGGTGTGTGTGTGGGAGTTCGTGGATTTTTTTAGGGTTTTCTTCTTGGGAGGTGGTAGTTGGGTGGGTTCTCTGTCGTCGGCCACTTCTTCAGGTGTGTGCGTGGAACTTGGTGTTTATTAGGGTTTTCTTCTTGGGAGGTGGTGGTTGAGTGGGTTCTCTGTCGTCGGCCACTTCTTCAGGTGTGTGTGTGGGAGTTGGTGTTTTTTAGGGTTTTCTTCTTGGGAGGTGGTAGTTGAGTGGGTTCTCTGTCGTCGACCACTTCTTCAGGTGTGTGTGTGGGAGTTGGTGTTTTTTTAGGGTTTTCTTCTTAGGAGGTGGTAGTTGAGTGGGTTCTCTGTCGTCGGCCACTTCTTCAGGTATGTGTGTGGGAGTTCGTGGTTTTTTAGGGTTTTCTTCTTGGGAGGTGGTGGTTGAGTGGGTTCTCTGTCGTCGACCACTTCTTCAGGTATGTGTGTGGGAGTTCGTGTTTTTTTTTAGGGTTTTCTTCTTGGGAGGTGGTAGTTGAGTGGGTTCTCTGTCGTCGGCCACTTCTTCAGGTGTGTGTGTGGGAGTTTGTGTTTTTTTTAGGATTTTCTTCTTGGGAGGTGGTAGTTGAGTGGGTTCTCTGTCGTCGGCCACTTCTTCAGGTGTGTGTGTGTGGGAGTTCGTGGTTTTTTAGGGTTTTCTTCTTGGGGAGGTGGTTGTTGAGTGGGTTAAGTTGCGTTGTTAAAGAGGTAGAGAAGCTGCCAGATGCCCGGCGGTGTCCCAGGCTCGTGTCCTCAAGAGGGGAAGGTCATTCGAGACAACGCTACAAGATCAGTATGATACTTATTTTCCTACTCTTGTATGAAAATATCGAAACAGGATACTAGATTGTCGTAGAGGAGTTATACCTGTGGACGTCATCGAAACTATGATTGGAGAGCACGAGTGGGGAGGTGTTCGAGACGAAAATTCGCTTGTTTGATTGTTATGGTCGTTTGTGACTGGTTTTTGTTTATGGTTTTATATGATGTTTGTCGAATGGTAATGCAGTTAATACTGTGGTAGAAAATAACACAATTTATAGCTGAGGTATATTGAAAATTAGCAACTTTTCAGTAAATCGCGTTTGTGTGTTGTGAATTTTGCAACCATACCATTTTCTTGTTCAAACGCGATGGAAAATAAAGTTTAGTGTTCAGGCGCAATGAGAAATATTTTTTCCCCCCACCAGGCCAACAGGGAGAACAAGCAGACGAGGCGAGTCTTAGAGTCTTGGTTCCAGCTTTCTTAGACGTGATGGACCTTTTGAAGAACCTTCCAGACGCAACGAAGTCCCCAAATCTCCACGTCTCTCGGAGCAGTTCAACGACGACGAAGACGACGAAGACCTTGCTTAAAAAACAGCAAAAAAATCCTCCTCCTCCTCCTGTGGTAACGACCTCCCTTGACCCAACACCATTACCCGATTCGTGTTTTCCGGGTTGTGCTTCGGGGCAGAGGAAATGCCCCAGCTGTATTTCCCTGAGGGAGTCTCCCGCTAAAGAGAAGGTCCCTCGCTGCGACCTGGAGATGACCACACCTTGCTAAGATGCAGGTGCTGGTTTCTCTTTGATTTTAAACACGGTAAACATTTTTTTTTTTTTTTTTTTTTTTTTTTACTTTTTTCTCTAATTTTTCTAAGATATTTTTGAGCACGACAAATAATGACAGATAATGCATAATCATACACGAAGCATTAGACTCAAATTACCCTGGCGCCGTTTCTCTTACATTATCACGACTTTAATTATACTAATAAGCAAAATGATAATAACTATAATCCTCCTGATAATAGCACCAACAATATTACTAATAATTACTCTAATTGCACTGTAAATCAATCAAACTTCAAAGAAAACTATAAAAAGAAAAAGGACAATAAGGCAAGTTAAACATACATGTCACTGTCACATATTTGATTGTTCAGTGATGTTTATTTTAACAATAAATAAAGGAATTAAATATATAGAAGCTGAAGCCTAGACAGTGAATATTATTTAGTAACTTCATAAGCTCAGATTAATCTAGATTTAGATTTGCAAATATTTGATAATATTTGTCTGAATATGACACTTGTCATTTTCACTATATTGCATTGTTATTATTGCTGATTTTTGTCTTTTTTTTTACTTTTGTGTCATTAATTTTATCATTACTATTATCATTGTCATCATCACTCATTATTGATATTTTCATTTGTACTATTATTAGCATCATCATAATGAACACCACTATATTGATTATTAATTTGTTTTTTTGCTATAATCATTATCATCATCATCATCATCATCATATCTTCACATTAGCATCATCCTTTCATTATTAACTTTATTAAATTTTTACTATCATCTTCCTCCTCTTCCTTTGTCGTGACATTATCATAACTAGTATCATCATCATTATATTGTTAATAGGGACGTCATTATCAATATCACTACCACTATCATTATAATCACCATCATCGCCATCAGAGGAAATGTTTCACTATCCTTAACCTCATCAACACCATTAACGTTAATTTCAAGATATTTATTAGTAATAACATTGCCATTATCTTTATCATTAGTGTTATCATTATGATCGGTATCATTATCATTAATATCAGTATCATTATCGGTTTTATCAATTTTCCTTTTTTGTTTCAAAAAGAAAAGAAAAGAAAACATTACAAAGATTACTTCCTTTTATTCTGATTCTATCACTTTACGCATCATCATCATATATATTTATTTTACGTTATTATTTTGGTTTGGAAGCCCAGCAATTTTTTTAAAATACAACACCTGCAGGTAAAGAATATTCCTTGGGCGTTTTACACTCCACATCAACTTAAATACATTTTTTTTTTGTATTTTTTATTACGAAAAAAATGATTTTTTTTTTTTAACATCACACCAGTGGATATGTACATAAAAGACATGGTTTATTTCTGTTTCAACACACTTTCAAAACAAGAAATGTTTGCTTATTGTAACAGCTCTTTTAGATAGGTTTAAAAAATGTACAAATATGATAAATCTAATGATCAGTTTCAAATCACTGATTGCTAGATCAAATTAATGAACCAGACACGAATTTGAAAAGATAACTATATAAAAAACAAAAATAGAGCTAATACCTTTATGTATACTGTATGTATGTACATATATACATC
Source organism: Penaeus vannamei (assembly GCF_042767895.1). NCBI lineage: Eukaryota > Metazoa > Arthropoda > Malacostraca > Decapoda > Penaeidae > Penaeus > Penaeus vannamei. The sequence goes on along the minus strand of NC_091559.1, from coordinate 3,073,568 downwards.
AATGCATTCAACATAGGATGCCAGTTACAACATAGGAAGTGCGTGTGTCATTTGATCGGTACAATATATGTTAAAGACAACTCTTCAACATTTAGTTTCAGATATCTGGGACCAAGGATTAAATGATCGTGTGTTAGAGCGCCTTATTAAATGATATATAAAAAAAATGGATCTAAGGGGTAAAAAAAATCATCCATTTCAAACGTCAAAATCAAGTTAGCGCGGAGTAAAAAAATTTAGATATAGAGCGATATGTTGTATTTGGATTTAAATACAGTTTTATATAAGTAATTCCTATATGGCTCGCTAATATGTACAGCCAACGACGAAAGCGATGTCGCCTCGTCAGACCTGGCTCGGAGGGACCATGCCCTTCTTGCC
>NC_091559.1:3055687-3058187 GCF_042767895.1 Penaeus vannamei | reverse complement strand
AAGAGAAAAGCACTACCAATACAGGGTAAAAATGTCTGTACTTTTATTAATCCCTCCACCTACACTGTATCCTGTATATCAATTACAGACTTAATATGAACCAAAAAGGATTAATACATTGTTTATGTGTATTTGTACATTTAATATGCTTTGAAATTTTCACTGTACTATGTGTAAATGTTTCATTATGTACCATGTGTACTATGTGTTTATATCAATCGTTTCTATGTTCCAACTTCAGTGTCTGGAAGATCTAAAGAATTGGATACAAAAAGCTTTACTTATTGTAAATTGTAAAAACTATGCGTTGTGACCCTTAGATAAAAGAATTAAATTGAATTAAGCCAGTAAAACCAACAACAGTAACCATTGTGTACCAAGCCATGTTCATGATCCGTGAGATACATACCTGGACCGACCACAACCTCAAGGATGGAGCCTCAGCTTGAGAAGGTGCTGTTTCTTCAAGCTTACTGAACCAAACATCCTTCGAAGACTTTTTTAAGGCTCAGTCACTGTAACCATACTTTATGCGCACACACACACACACACACACACACACACACACACACACACACACACACACACACACACACACACACACACACACACACACACACACACACACACACACACACACACACACACACACACACACACACACACACACACACACACACACACATATATATATGGATAAGTTTTGCTATAGTCGTGATACGATTATGTATATTGTTTACTTTCATGCTTGATGTTTGAATATTTCTAGTCAGTGATGTAATATTGTATTTCTCCTGCTTTATTATTATTTGATTATTATTATTTTATTCATTTTTTAAAATGAAATGTGCCAGTAATTTTATGGTTTTGTTTTTGCTTTATATAAACATGGATACTATATGAAAATTACTAAGCATACCCCTCTATTAAGACCAAAATTGTTCAGTCTAGAATGCGGTCAAATTAGTGATGTTCCACTGTATACGTAATATATATATATATATATATATATATATATATATATATATATATATATATATATATATATATATATATATATATAAATTAAATGTATATATGCGCGCATGCATATATATATATATATATATATATATATATATATATATATATATATATATATATATATATATATATATATACACATCAATGTCTTTTCAAGTCTTGTAAAAACCATTCCAAAATCCATTCTTTTATAGTCAATCAGTCACGAATCCTATCAAATCACAAATCATATCAGATTCAGAATTCTAAAAAAATTAAATATTACCAATATCATGAGCATTCATTTATTTAATAAATGGTCCTAGATATCTGCAACTGCAATAAGTATTGAGAGATATTGTCTTTATAAATCATTTTCTTGATCAAAATGATTAAGTGTTAATTATTTCTTTGTAAATAATTCTCGATATTTGTATAAATTACTATATCATCAGTATACAAAAGTACAACGAATGATACATTATGGAAGTCTATACATATACTACTCTCTTTAAATTCCATTGTCAGACCATAGAGAAACACATTAAACAACATAGCACTCAGTGGATCGCCTTGTTTCACTCCTCTGTTGTTTTCCAAGAATTCAGAAACATACCCATTTATGCGTACACGACACGTTGTATATTGAGAACAGGATTTAATTGCTTAGTAGCGTTTTCTATATAAACCAACCTGTAATAGATTATGAAATAGGCAAGATCTGTTAACCCAGTCAAAAACCTTTTGGAAGTATATAAAACAATATAAAAAGTATCTTTGCCATCTCTCAGGGGCCCAAGTAATACTGGCGTTAATGTAAATACATGTATAGATGTTCCACAACCCATCCTGAAACCATTTTGTTCTTCAGTTAAAATGTTATTGGCCTCCAAGTAATCTTTTAGTCTATAGTTTAAAAGTGAGGAGTGGATTTTTTTTCTAAAACACGATAGTGGGGAAATACCCCGATAGCTTAGTGGCATTCTCATGTACATTAAGCCATTTTTAATTAGTTAATTGTTGGCATATTGAATCGTTTTGGCCTAGTTTCAATTCAAATTGGAACTAGGCCAATGTTTGTTTCTTTTCTTTGTATTCATTTTTTTATGGTACTTTTTTTGTTTTGTTATTCTTTTCGGTTCCTTTCTTTCTTACTTTTCTTTTAGGGTACTTATTTTCTTTCTTTTTTCTTGTTAGATTACTTTGAAAACATCTGTCAAATAACTCAAACATCATTTCAGATTACAAAATTTTATTGAAGACTTCAATGGAGACGGATTCACTCTCACCGTTGATAGATTTTCCAATTTTAGCGCTTATGATTTTCTTTTTTTCTTTCTTTTTTTGTATTTACTTCATTTATTGTTAGTTTTCTGTTCATTTGTTCCTCCCTTCTATGGCGCTCCAATTCCCTTTCTTGCACATCTCGCAGGAATGGCAAATCAAGTTGCTCTGTTTCCTTCTCGCTAACATGGTACAATTTTTGGAAATTCATTTT
>NC_091559.1:3040116-3042616 GCF_042767895.1 Penaeus vannamei | reverse complement strand
CGCAGGCAAGTTAGGATTGCACAGACAAGTTAGGATTGCGCAGGCAAGTTAGGATTGCACATACAAGTTAGGATTGCACAGACAGTTAGGATTGCACAGACAGTTAGGATTGCACAAACAAGTTAGGATTGCACAGACAAGTTAGGATTGCACAAACAAGTTAGGATTGCACAGACAAGTTAGGATTGCACAGACAAGTTAGGATTGCACAGACAGTTAGGACTGCACAGACAGTTAAGATTGCACAGACAAGTTAGGATTGCACAGACAAGTTAGGATTGCACAGACAAGTTAGGATTGCACAGACAAGTTGGGATTGCACAGACAGCTAGGATTGCACAAACAAGTTAGGATTGCACAAACAGTTAGGATTGCACAGACAGTTAGGATTGCACAGACAGTTAGGATTGCACAGACAGTTAGGATTGCACAGACAGTTAGGATGGCACAGACAGTTAGGATTACACAGACAGTTAGGATTGCACAGACAAAGGATTGCACAGACAGTTAGGATTGCACAGACAAAGGATTGCACAGACAGTTAGGATTGCACAGACAGTTAGGATTGCACAGACAGTTAGGATTGCACAGACAGTTAGGATTGCACAAACAAGTTAGGATTGCACAGACAAGTGAGGATTGCACAGACAAGTTAGGATTGCACAGACAAGTGAGGATTGCACAGACAAGTTAGGATTGCACAGACAAGTGAGGATTGCACAGACAAGTTAGGATTGCACAGACAAGTTAGGATTGCACAGACAAGTTAGGATTGCACAGACAAGTTAGGATTGCACAGACAAGTTGGGATTGCACAGACAGTTAGGATTGCACAGACAAGTTGGGATTGCACAGACAGTTGGGATTGCACAGACAAGTTGGGATTGCACAGACAGTTAGGATTGCACAGACAAAGGATTGCACAGACAGTTAGGATTGCACAGACAGTTAGGATTGCACAGACAGTTAGGATTGCACAGACAAGTTGGGATTGCACAGACAGTTAGGATTGCACAGACAAAGGATTGCACAGACAGTTAGGATTGCACAGACAGTTAGGATTGCACAGACAAGTTAGGATTGCGCAGGCAAGTTAGGATTGCACAGACAAGTTAGGATTGCGCAGGCAAGTTAGGATTGCACATACAAGTTAGGATTGCACAGACAGTTAGGATTGCACAGACAGTTAGGATTGCACAAACAAGTTAGGATTGCACAGACAAGTTAGGATTGCACAAACAAGTTAGGATTGCACAGACAAGTTAGGATTGCACAGACAAGTTAGGATTGCACAGACAGTTAGGACTGCACAGACAGTTAGGATTGCACAGACAAGTTAGGATTGCACAGACAAGTTAGGATTGCACAGACAAGTTGGGATTGCACAGACAGTTAGGATTGCACAAACAAGTTAGGATTGCACAGACAGTTAGGATTGCACAGACAGTTAGGATTGCACAGACAGTTAGGATTGCACAGACAGTTAGGATTGCACAGACAGTTAGGATGGCACAGACAGTTAGGATTACACAGACAGTTAGGATTGCACAGACAAAGGATTGCACAGACAGTTAGGATTGCACAGACAGTTAGGATTGCACAGACAGTTAGGATGGCACAGACAGTTAGGATTACACAGACAGTCAAGATTGCACAAACAAGTTAGGATTGCACAGACTTAGGATTGCACAGACAGTTAGGATTGCACAGACAGTTAGGATTGCACAGACAGTTAGGATTGCACAGACAGTTAGGATTGCACAGACAGTTAGGGTTGCACAGACAGAATTGCACAGACAAGTTAGGATTGCACAGACAGTTAGGATTGCACAGACAGTTAGGATTGCACAGACAAGTTAGGATTGCACAGACAGTTAGGATTGCACAGACAGTTAGGATTGCACAGACAGAATTGCACAGACAAGTTAGGATTGCACAGACAGTTAGGATTGCACAGACAAGTTAGGATTGCACAGACAGTTAGGATTGCACAGACAGTTAGGATTGCACAGACAGTTAGGATTGCACAGACAGTTAGGATTGCACAGACAGTTAGGATTGCACAGACAAGTTAGGATGGCACAGACAAGTTAGGATTGCACAGACAGTTAGGATTGCACAGACAAGTTACGATTGCACAAACAAGTTAGGATTGCACAGACAGTTAGGATTGCACAGACAAGTTAGGATTGCACAGACAAGTTAGGATTGCACAGACAGTTAGGATTGCACAGACAAGTTAGGATTGCACAGACAGTTAGGATTGCACAGACAGTTAGGATTGCACAGACAGTTAGGATTGCACAGACAGTTAGGATTGCACAGACAAGTTAGGATTGCACAGACAGTTAGGATTGCACAGACAGTTAGGATTGCACAGACAAGTTAGGATTGCACAGACAAGTTAGGATTGCACAGACAGTTAGGATTGCACAGACAAGTTAGGATTGCACAAACAAGTTAGGATTGCACAGACAAGTTAGGATTGCACAGACAAGTT
>NC_091559.1:3032616-3035116 GCF_042767895.1 Penaeus vannamei | reverse complement strand
TCCCAATTTGAAATGATGATTCCCCTTATACCAGTGCACTATGGTTCCCAAATCGGAAATGAACTTAGTCCCGATTTGAAATGATGATTCCCCTTATACCAGTGCACTGTGGTTCCCAAATCGGGAATGAACTTGGTCCCGATTTGAAATGATGATTCCTCTTATACCAGTGCACTATGGTTCCCAAATCGGAAATGAACTTGGTCCCGATTTGAAATGATGATTCCCCTTATACCAGTGCACTATGGTTCCCAAATCGGAAATGAACTTGGTCCCGAATTGAAATGATGATTCCCCTTATACCAGTGCACTATGGTTCCCAAATCGGAAATGAACTTGGTCCCGATTTGAAATGACGATTCCCCTTATACCAGTGCACTATGGTTCCCAAATCGGAAATGAACTTGGTCCCGATTTGAAATGATGAAGGCATTTGACGAAACGATTAATCTCCCAGGCCATGATTCCCCAATTAGCTTCCGGATTAAGTGTCAAGGTGCGAGAATGATGAGCGACTGTAATCATAAATCCACAAGTTTGTCTAAGTTTATGCCTCGGAATTGCAACAGTTAGCGAAGATATGAGATTCCTTTGGCGATGATGAGGAGGAAAGAGGGAGAGAATGGGCGGGCGAATGAATGAGTGTGTGTGAGTTAGTGAATATATGTATATGTATGTGTATGAGTGGGTGAGTAAATATACGAGTTTGCGATGGAGTTAATGTATTTGTGTGAGCAGGTGAGTAAGCAAATATGAGATTATGAGGGAGTAGGCAAATATGTGTGTATGTGTCTGAGTGCATGGTCGAGAGAGTGAATTTGTGAGTGAATGAATTATCATGTGTGAGTATGTGTAATGAGTGGGGGAGTAAATGCCAGACAAAGAGAATACGATATAACAAAAGAAACCCGACAACCAAAAACAGAAAGAATAACCGAAAGAACACAACACTTGAAAGGAGAATAAGCAAAGAAGAAGAAGAGAAAAAAGGAGGAAAGAGAAAGAGTCCACCAAGAAAGACTGAGACTGAAAAATAGACGAAGATAATTCATTCAAGAGAAACTAGGAAGACTTAGGACGAAAGACCACAAAGAAATGACGAAACACTAAGATAATTAAACCTTTTTATGTTCAATAAGATCTGCAATAAAAGGGATTGTTAACAAATAAATGCTCTTTGTATATGAACACTGTGCTAAAAAAAAAAAAAAAAAAAAACGACAATTCATTTAATGTAAACAAGTTAACCACATCATTGGATTTTTGGTGTAAAAGAGATAAATCAATAAAAAGGTGACGCGCTCAACTGCATATCAATTACAGTCGAAATCAAATAACTTATCCATATAATAACTTCATCAACATTTTTTTTTTTTTTTTTTTTTTTACTGTATGCAAATATGGAATAATTCAAGAGTTGCGAATATAAAATATCTAGAATGAAATCCTTTAATTTTCTCTTTCCCCATTTTATCTCCTCCCATTACATACCTACATACCTTACTACATACTACATACTACATACATACTACATACTACATACATACTACATACATACTGCATACATACTACATACTACATACATACTACATACTACATACATACTATATATACATACATACTACATACATATTACATACATACTACATACATACTACATACATACTACATACTACACACATACTACATATACATACTACAAACTACATACATACTACATACATACTACATACTACATACATACTACATATACATACTACATACTACATACATACTACATACATACTACATACTACATACATACTACATACATACTACATACATACTACATACATACTACATACATACTACATACTACATACATACTACATACTACATACTACATACATACTACATACTACATACTACATACATACTACATACTACATACTACATACATACTACATATACATACTTACTACATACATACTACATACATCCCACCTTAGTAATCCCCTTTCCAGGTATCATTTATGTGTCTTTTTCGGCCAAAGTCGTTTCTGACATCGGTGTAAGAGCAACGACAACCAACTTTGCTCTAGAAACTAATTACTCCAAGGCATCTAAGTTGTTCTTAAGCCAGAGGAAAGTTCCAGAAAGTATTACTCGAGCCATCTGAATTTATTACTCGAGCCATCTGAAGTTCGTAAACCACCGCTATACAGACCAAGTGGCTGTTGGATGGTTATCGAGTGGTTTATCCGAGATACACTTGATTGTGGGAAGAAATGTCCTTGGTCATAGCAACGTACATTGATTAATTAATTAACGTACATTAATTAACTTTAATTGATTTCATACGTAGGGGGAAGCAGGTCTTTCGAACGTGAACTATAGAAAAAGTCAAAAAGAAAATAGCGATTGTAATTGATTTTTTTTTTCGTATAATTGGTTAATTGCTCGAAAACTAAAGGTATTTATGAATTCTTCAGGCTAGTTATTTTTTTTTTTCACGATCTCA
>NC_091559.1:2999428-3007116 GCF_042767895.1 Penaeus vannamei | reverse complement strand
AATATGGTTCAAATATTTGCTGCACCCGCTTGTATTACGAAAGTCGATTGGATATTGTTTTCATAGATGCATAACAATATTTTCTTTTTAATATTTTCTCTTTGAATCTTCGTAATTTTATCGATTTGTTTCACTGTCTTATTGTTTTCTTTATCCTTCTATGATTTATTATTCATTTCCATACATTTTGTTATTATTTTGCTTTCCTCCTCAATACCTTTCTCTGCTTTTCACTTCCTCTATCTCTTTCTCTTTCTTTCTCTCTCTCTCTATCTATCTATTTATCTATCTATCTATCTATCTCTCTTTCTACTTCTTATTCCATTCCCTCCTCCCCACTTTAACTCCACCCCCACCTCCTCGTCTCTTCTCTCTCTCTTCTTATCACTTCTCTCTCTCTCTCTCTCTCTCTCTCTCTCTCTCTCTCTCTCTCTCTCTCTCTCTCTCTCTCTCTCTCTCTCTCTCTCTCTACCTCTGCCTCCCCTCCCCTCCTCTCTCTCTCTCTCTCTCTCTCTCTCTCTCACTCTCTCTCTCTCTCTCTCTCTCTCTCTCTCTCTCTCTCTCTCTCTCTCTCTCTCCCTATCCCTCTCCTCCCTTTCCCTCTACCGCTCCCTCTCCTTCTCCCTTTCCCTCTACCTCTACCTCTCCCTCTCCTCCCTTTCCCTCTCCTTCTCCCTCTCCCTGTCCCTCCCCTCCCCCTCTCTCTCTTTCTAACCCTTGCTCAACAACCGCTACTTTGTCCCCTTAATTGCTAATTAAGAATCATCCACAGCAATTGTAGTTCATTTCGATGTTTCCATAAAGAGTATTGGGTTGGCATGGTCTTTGGGTCCTACTTGTGCAATAGGATTACCTACATATGATTTGTGTGTATTCCTATGTACTCTTGTTTATTTACTGCTTTGTGGGGAATGATTTTCCATAACAGATGTCTGAGTTTATCGATTTCTTTGTAAATATCTATTTGTTTATTCATTATCATTGTTGTTATCATTTTCATTATTGTTATTATTTTTATCATTATTAATGTTAGTGTTATTATCATTATCTTCATTATCATCATTATTATTATCATTATCATTATTATCATTATCATTAATGATGTTATTATTTTTACTATTGTTATTGCCATTATTACTATCATTATCGTTGCCATTATTAGTAACAGTATCACTATTATTATTTTTACATTCGTAACTCTATATTACCATCACCTATTATTATTATCTATATAATCAACATTGCTATTGTTATTACTATCATCATTACAAATATTGTTAATATTATTATCATTATTATTACTATTGTTATTATTATAATTATTAGTAGTATTAGTATTAGTTTTAGAATTGTTGTTGTTAATAATATCATTATTATTGTCATTTTTTACTTTATTTTCCGGAACGTCAACGTCAAATTATTACTTATGGTAAAATCCAACAAATATTTTCTATATTAACCTATTACGCAATACTGACTGGTGTGCAATTCTGTGCGTTGTTGCTGGTTGCGTTTGGTAATCTAATTCATTTATGTTTAATTTGTATAAATTATGCGAAGCAAGTATCAATGATTAACGAAAGATATAAAAAAAAATCTTTGTGTGCGTGTGTATGTGTGTTTGTGTGTGTGTGTGTGTGTGTGTGTGTATGTGTGTGTGTGTGTGTGTGTGTGTATGTGTGTGTGTGTGTGTGTGTGTGTTAAAACAATTGAATAAATTATATAGTATATCATAAGCCTGGTAAGCGTTGTACGGACTGAACACAACTTCACTCTACACTGGCAACAGTGCATTGTATTGCAACATTTTTTATATTTGGATAATTGATTTATGTAAAAACTACCCATTACAGCAACCGCTTGGAAAACTGCTCCGAACTACCGGCAGTGACTCTGGTACTGACTGGTCCAGAAGTACTAACGGTGCTACTAACAGGGTTTCAAAGTATAGGCGTTAAAAGCGAGGAAGACTCCCTGGCTGTCCTGTCTTGTGTATGAACGGAAATGAGAAATAGGTTTAAAGGCATACATAGAACATGTACACAATACACAGGGAGGCTAGCGCACATGGACGTAATTACAGATCACATATACACTCAATCGCGTGCACATAGACGTGTGGAATTATGCACAGGTATACAGACATACATACACGCGCACACGTACACACACACGCACACACACACACACACACACACATACACACACACACAAACACAAACAAACACATACACACACATACAAACACACACACACACACACACATATACAAACACATACACACACACACACACACACACACACACACACACACACATACACACACAACAAACAAATAAACACACACACTGCGGATGTATATACTGATTATCAGACATACACAAAACTGTACATAAAGATAAAAACACATATTAACAGATATTGACACATGAACATAAGAAAATGAACCAAAAAGATAAAAACACAGATTGATAGATAGTGACACACATATTAACAGATATTAACACATGAACAAGCAAGAACATGAACCAGAAAGACGAAAACGCACGTGATTGCAATTGAAGATCTTACCGCTCACACAGTCTAGATGTATATGCTGATTAACAGACATACAAGAAATGCCGATTAATAGACATATATACAAATGCTGATTAACAGACATACAAGAAATGCTAATTAACAGACATACACAAAACTGTACATAAAGATAAAAAAACACATATTAACAGATATTAACACATGAACAAGCAAGAACATGAACCAGAAAGATAAAAACACAGATTGATAGATAGTGACAAACATATTAACAGATATTGACACATGAACAAGCAAGAACATGAACCAGAAAGATGAAAACGCACATGATTGCAATTTAAGAAGTTCAGACCGCTCAAACAGTCTAGATGTATATGCTAATTAACAGACATACACAAAACTGTACATAAAGATAAAAACACGTATTAATAGATATTAACACGAACAATTGACACATGAACAAGCAAGAACATGAACCAGAAAGACGAAAACGCACGTGATTGCAATTGAAGATCTTACCACTCACACAGTCTAGATGTATATGCTGATTAACAGACATACACAAAACTGTACATAAAGATAAAAAACACGTATTAACAGATATTGACACGAACAATTGACACATGAACAAGCAAGAACATGAACCAGAAAGATGAAAACGCCCGTGATCGCCACTGAAGGAGTTCTCGCCGCCCGTTTCTTCAAGACGCGAGAGGCGCGGGAAGGAGAAGCGCCGTTCGTCTTGGCTGAGTCATCGCCTCCGCCTCTCGCGCCGAGGACAAAGGAACGCAGACGAGACTGACACTTATCGCCTTATTCAATAACGTCTTATTCATCTTCTTCGTCTTCTTCATCTTTGTCTTCTTATTCGTCTTCTTCGTCTTATTCATCTTCTTCGTCTTCTTCGTCTTATTCACCTTCTTCGTCTTATTCATCTTCTTCGTCTTCTTCATCTTCTTCGTCTTATTCATCTTCTTCGTCTTCTTCATCTTCTTCGTCTCATTCATCTTCTTCGTCTTATTCACCTTCTTCGTCTTATTCATCTTCTTCGTCTTATTCATCTTCTTCGTCTTATTCATCTTCTTCGTCTTATTCATCTTCTTCGTCTTATTCATCTTCTTCGTCTTATTCATCTTCTTCGTCTTATTCATCTTCTTCGTCTTATTCATCTTCTTCGTCTTATTCACCTTCTTCGTCTTATTCATCTTCTCCGTCTTATTCATCTTCTTCGTCTTATTCACCTTCTTCGTCTTATTCATCTTCTTCGTCTTCTTCATCTTCTTCGTCTTATTCATCTTCTTCGTCTTCTTCATCTTCTTCGTCTTATTCATCTTCTTCGTCTTATTCATCTTCTTCGTCTTATTCATCTTCTTCGTCTTATTCATCTTCTTCGTCTTATTCATCTTCTTCGTCTTATTCACCTTCTTCGTCTTATTCATCTTCTTCGTCTTCTTCATCTTCTTCGTCTTATTCATCTTCTTCGTCTTCTTCATCTTCTTCGTCTTATTCATCTTCTTCGTCTTATTCATCTTCTTCGTCTTATTCATCTTCTTCGTCTTATTCATCTTCTTCGTCTTATTCATCTCCTTCGTCTTATTCATCTTCTTCGTCTTATTCACCTTCTTCGTCTTATTCATCTTCTTCGTCTTATTCATCTTCTTCGTCTTATTCATCTTCTTCGTCTTATTCATCTTCTTCGTCTTATTCATCTTCTTCGTCTTATTCATCTCCTTCTTCTCATTCACCTCCTTCGTCTTATTCATCTTCTTCGTCTTATTCACCTTCTTCATCTTATTCACCTTCTTTTTATTATTCATCTTATTCGTCTTATTCATCATCTTCTTCTTCTTCGTCTAATTCATCTTCGTCTTATTCATCTCATTCGTCTTATTCATCTTCTTCGTCTTATTCATCTCCTTCGTCTTATTCATCTCCTTCGTCTTATTCATCTTCTTCGTCTTATTCATCTTCTTCGTCTTATTCATCTTCTTCGTCTTATCTTCTTCGTCTTATTCATCTTCTTCGTCTTATTCATCTTCTTCGTCTTATTCATCTTCTTCGTCTTATCCATCTTCTTCGTCTTATCTTCTTCGTCTTATTCATCCTCTTCGTCTCATTCATCTTCTTCGTCTTATTCATCTTCTTCGTCTTATCTTCTTCGTCTTATTCATCCTCTTCGTCTCATTCATCTTCTTCGTCTTATTCATCTTCTTCGTCTTATTCATCTTCTTCGTCTTATTCATCTTCTTCGTCTTATCCATCTTCTTCGTCTTATTCATCTTCTTCATCTTATTCACCTTCTTCGTCTTATTCATCTTCATCTTCTTCGTCTCATTCACCTTCTTCGTCTTATTCATCTTCTTCGTCTTATTCACCTTCTTCGTCTTATTCATCTTCTTCGTCTTATTCACCTTCTCCGTCTTATTCATCTTCTTCGTCTTCTTCATCTTCTTCGTTTTCTTCATCTTCTTCGTCTTCTTCATCTTCTTCGTCTTCTTCATCTTCTTCGTCTCATTCACCTTCTTCGTCTTATTCATCTTCTTCGTCTCATTCATCTTATTCGTCTTATTCATCTTCTTCCTCTTATTCATCTTCTTCGTCTTATTCACCTCCTACGTCTTATTCACCTTCTTCGTCTTATTCATCTTATTCATCTTATTCACCATCTCCGTCTTATTCATCTCCTTCGTCTTATTCATCTTCTTCCTTCTTATTCATCTTCTTCGTTTTATTCATCTTCTTCGTCTTATTCATCTTCTTCGTCTTTTTAATCTTATTCGTCTTATTCAATAACGTCTTCTTCATCTTCTTCCTCTTATTCATCTTCTTTGTCTTATTCTTATTCGTCTTATTCATCTTCTTCGTCTTCTTCGTCTTATTCATCTTCTTCATCTTATTCACCTTCTTCGTCTTATTCACCTTCTTCGTCTTATTCTTCTTATTCGTCTTATTCATTCCTTCGTCTTATTCATCTTCTTCATCTTATTCACCTTCTCCGTCTCATTCACCTTCTTCGTCTTATTCATCTTATTCACCTTCTTCGTCTTATTCACCTTCTTCGTCTTATTCATCTTCTTCGTCTTATTCATCTTCTTCGGATCAAGAACGTTCTCTGACCCCGATGGCGTTCAGTCTGTCCGGAAGTGTCTTCTGAGACGAAAGACAAAGACAGTTGTCTTTCTTTCGGGCAACAGGAAGGGAAGAAGAGTCTGATGCTCGGCTCATGCAATCTTGGGTCAGATTGCATGAATCAACAATGCTTTTCTATGTTATCATCATCGTCTTCATCATCATCACCATCATCATCATTATCATCATCATCATCGTCGTCGTCATTATCATCATCATCATCACATCATCATCATCATCATCATCATCATTATCATCATCATCATCATCATCATCATCATCATCATCATCATCATCATCATCATCATCATCATCATCATCATCATCATCATCTTTATCATCCTCATTATCATCAGTTTATCTTGGGTCAGATTGCATGAATGAATAATTTTCTCTTATAAGAAATCCTTAATGTGGCTCTCCAGATTATCATTATTTTATTATCATCATTATTATTATTATTATTATTATTATCATGATTATTATCATCATAATCATTATGATTATTTTTTATAATCATAATTATTATTGTTATTATTATTGTTGTTATCATCATTATGACTGTCATTGATATTATTAGCATTATTATTATTTATTATTATTAGCATCATTGTTTTATTGTTACCTTTATTATTTTTACCATTATCATCACATCACCACCACTATCACCATTATTATCCTCATCACCATCATCATCATTATCACCATCGCTATCACCATTATCCTTATCCTCATCATCACCACCCTCATCACTATCACCATCATCACCATCGTCACCATTATCACATCATCATCATCATCATCACCATCATTATTATCATCATAATCATCATCCCCATCATCCCCATCATAACATCATCACCATCATTATCATCATCACCATCATCATCATCACTATCATTATCACCATCATCATCATCATCATCACTATCACCATTATTATCCTCATCACCATCGTCATCATCACTATCACCATCGCTATCACCATCATTATCCTCATCACCATCACCACCACCATCACCATCGCTATCACCATCATTATCATCATCACCATCACTATCACCATCATTATCATCATCATCACCATCATGACATCATCATCACCATCACCATCATCACCATCATAATCTCCATCATAAGAACTTTAATCCGTGGTTCTCATCATTATCCTCATCATCACCATCATCATCATCATCACCATTATCACCATCACTATCACCATCATGACATCATCATCATCACCATCATCTCCATCATCATCACCATCATAATCTCCATCATAAGAACTTTAATCCGTGGTTCTCATCATTATCCTCATCATCACCATCATCATCATCATCACCATTATCACCATCACTATCACCATCATGACATCATCATCATCACCATCCTCATCACCATCACCATCACTATCACCATCATCATCACCATCATTATCCTCATCACCATCATCACTATCACCATCACCATCACCATCATCACCATCACCATCATCACCATCATAATCTCCATCATAAGAACTTTAATCCGTGGTTCTCCAGATGCGTGTCATCCGACGATAATATCAAAGCCGTCTTTGTGTGGAGGAAGGGTTCAAGAATTTTTAAAATATGCTGTCGAGGTTTAATCGTGTAAGTAGATCGGCTCTAAGTAATCCTTTGCGGGTTTGATTAATACTACCATTTTCTGGAAAGTATTTGGTGTCTAATGATGAACAATAACAAGCAGTACCATGGGACAAATAGTAGAGAAAAGATAACACAAAGGTTTTTCTAAGTACAGATAAGCTACATATTTTTTTTTTCTCTCTCTGTTTCATATTTCCATATAGTGATATTGTCCATTTGCTTCGTCTATGTGAGTGTCTGCGATGTCAAAATTACATCATAATCCGGAATCAGTAGGATTATTAATAAAAAATCGGAGGTAATCATCAGATTTTTGCATCCTAAGAACCTGTGCAAGATATATATTGTTTTGTTTGTTTGTTTGTTTGTTTTTGTTTCTCCTTCTAGCACGCGAGA
>NC_091559.1:2956928-2959428 GCF_042767895.1 Penaeus vannamei | reverse complement strand
AGCTGTTGACAATGGTGACACGTTGTCATACATTGTAGTTGTTGACAATGGTGACACGTTGTCATACGTTGTAGCTGTTGACAATGGTGACACGTTGTCATACGTTGTAGCTGTTGACAATGGTGACACGTTGTCATACGTTGTAGTTGTTGACAATGGTGACACGTTGTCATACGTTGTAGTTGTTGACAATGGTGACACGTTGTCATACGTTGTAGTTGTTGACAATGGTGACACGTTGTCATACGTTGTAGTTGTTGACAATGGTGACACGTTGTCATACGTTGTAGTTGTTGACAATGGTGACACGTTGTCATACATTGTAGTTGTTGACAATGGTGACACGTTGTCATACATTGTAGTTGTTGACAATGGTGACACGTTGTCATACATTGTAGTTGTTGACAATGGTGACACGTTGTCATACATTGTAGTTGTTGACAATGGTGACACGTTCTCTCGGTGCGGGAACAGAGCTCTGTGCCGCGAATTTGTATAGAATTTATTATTTGAATATAACGTTAGTATCTTCCCTATTCATAGAGCACAATAATGCGACGTCCGAGGGTAGGTTATAACAGAGAATTTATAACAAGTTATAACAGAGAAGTTATAACAGAGAGTAGGTTATAACAGAGAATTTATAACAAGTTATAACAGAGAAGTTATAACAGAGAGTAGGTTATAACAGAGAATTTATAACAAGTTATAACAGAGAAGTTATAACAGAGAGTAGGTTATAACAGAGAATTTATAACAAGTTATAACAGAGAAGTTATAACAGAGAGTAGGTTATAACAGAGAATTTATAACAAGTTATAACAGAGAAGTTATAACAGAGAGTAGGTTATAACAGAGAATTTATAACAAGTTATAACAGAGAAGTTATAACAGAGAGTAGGTTATAACAGAGAATTTATAACAAGTTATAACAGAGAAGTTATAACAGAGAGTAGGTTATAACAGAGAATTTATAACAAGTTATAACAGAGAAGTTATAACAGAGAGTAGGTTATAACAGAGAATTTATAACAAGTTATAACAGAGAAGTTATAACAGAGAGTAGGTTATAACAGAGAATTTATAACAAGTTATAACAGAGAAGTTATAACAGAGAGTAGGTTATAACAGAGAATTTATAACAAGTTATAACAGAGAAGTTATAACAGAGAGTAGGTTATAACAGAGAATTTATAACAAGTTATAACAGAGAAGTTATAACAGAGAGTAGGTTATAACAGAGAATTTATAACAAGTTATAACAGAGAAGTTATAACAGAGAGTAGGTTATAACAGAGAATTTATAACAAGTTATAACAGAGAAGTTATAACAGAGAGTAGGTTATAACAGAGAATTTATAACAAGTTATAACAGAGAAGTTATAACAGAGAGTAGGTTATAACAGAGAATTTATAACAAGTTATAACAGAGAAGTTATAACAGAGAGTAGGTTATAACAGAGAATTTATAACAAGTTATAACAGAGAAGTTATAACAGAGAGTAGGTTATAACAGAGAATTTATAACAAGTTATAACAGAGAAGTTATAACAGAGAGTAGGTTATAACAGAGAATTTATAACAAGTTATAACAGAGAAGTTATAACAGAGAGTAGGTTATAACAGAGAATTTATAACAAGTTATAACAGAGAAGTTATAACAGAGAGTAGGTTATAACAGAGAATTTATAACAAGTTATAACAGAGAAGTTATAACAGAGAGTAGGTTATAACAGAATTTATAACAAGTTATAACAGAGAAGTTATAACAGAGAGAAGGTTATAACAGAGAGTAGGTTATAACAGAGAATTTATAACAGAATTCATAACAGAAGTTATAACAGAGAGTAGGTTATAACAGAGAATTTATAACAGAAGTTATAACAGAGAGTAGGTTATAACAGAGAAGTTATAACAGAGAGTAGGTTATAACAGAGAAGTTATAACAGAAGTTATAACAGAGAGTAGGTTATAACAGAGAAGTTATAACAGAATAGGTTATAACAGAGAGTAGGTTATAACAGAGAAGTTATAACAGAGAAGTTATAACAGAATAGGTTATAACAGAGAGTAGGTTATAACAGAGAAGTTATAACAGAGAGTAGGTTATAACAGAGAGAAGTTATAACAGAGAATTTGTAACAGAGAATTTATAACAGAGAGTAGGCTATAACAGAGAATTTATAACAGAAGTTATAACAGAGAGAAGGTTATAACAGAGAAGTTATAACAGAGAGTAGGTTATAACAGAGAGTAGGCTATAGCAGAGAAGTTATAACAGAGAATTTATAACAGAGAAGTTATAGCAGAGAGTAGGTTATAACAGAGAATTTATAACAGAGAGAAGGTTATAACAGAGAATTTATAACAGAGTAGGTTATAACAGAGAAGTTATAACAGAGAGTAGGTTATAACAGAGAATTTATAACAGAGAGAAGGTTATAACAGAGAATTTATAACAGAGTAGGTTATAACAGAAAATTTATAACAGAGAGTAGGT
>NC_091559.1:2924428-2936928 GCF_042767895.1 Penaeus vannamei | reverse complement strand
AAGCCTCCCCATTTCACGTGGATAATGGGACAGCTTCGAGGCAGCTCAGCGGCGCATTGCTCTTCCTCTGCAGCCACCATGACTCGACGGGGACTAGCCTAGATATCCCTGAACCCAAGGCTACCCCCGATGGCACACGACGTACTACGTACCTTACGTGCTTTCAGGTCCTTGACTCCCGTGCTGTTATGGGTCTCGTTAAGAGTCCGCGTGGGATGTCCTGCTGTGGCTTGGTAGCTCTTGACTCGCGTGCTGTTATGGGTCTCGTTAAGAGTGTGCGTGGGATGTCCTGCTGTGGCTTGGTAGCTATTGACTCGCGTGCTGTTATGGGTCTCCTGCGAGCGTGCGGGGTCTCCTGCTGTGGCCTGGTAACTACCCTCACCCTTCGTCCCTCGACAATAGCCGTGGCAGCTTCCCTTTCAACAGAGGTCAATGAACCTCGCTCAAAAGCCGTGACCCGCCTTGACATCCTCCGCCGCTCCGCTATTTATGGGTCGTTTCCACCTCCTTTTACCCTGACGCGAGGACAATATGTGTCTCTCTTCGAGTTATCTTTAAGCGTCTTCTCGTCAAAACGCCGCGTGGAAATGGTTATTGATTTATTTTATCATGTTGGGAATTCTTAAACTTTACTTGCATTCTCTTGTATACAGGGTGATGATAATAAATTAATATAAAGTTAATATCATAACACTATAGATATTGATGAGGGTAACAAATAGATTTTAACAATGCTAGCACTACATAAATGCAATAATATTGATGACGATAATAATAATGATAAATAATGACAAAAATAATAAAGAGAAGTGATAGAACGTGACTTATGAAGCGATCTGTGCTAATGGCGAGAGCACGAACCATCATAAGGCTAATAACCCTTTAAAGAATGCTAGCAATACATAAATGCAATAACAATAATGTTGATGACGATAATAATAATGATAAATAATGACGAAAATAATAATTAGAAGTGATAGAACGTGACTTATGAAGCGATCTGTGCTAATGGCGAGAGCACGAACCATCATAAAGCTAATAACACTTTAAAGTAATGTGAATCTGTTATTGTGGTTTGCATCGGAGGAGCCAATTTCGATGACCTCAGCGCCCACTGGGTCGTTGGAAGCTTAATTGTGAATGTCGTGGAGCGTCGGTCTGTTCCCTTGGCCGATCTTGGTTTTGCCATTTCTAGTAGTAATTGTAGTAGAAGCAGTAGTAGGATCGGGATTATTACTACTACTATTACCGTAGCTAGAAATACTTTTACACAACAGTAGCAACAACTTTTACTAATGTTAATATTAATACTACTTTTGCTACTTTGCTACTACTAAGATTACTATTACTGCTACGAGACATACAGCTACCATTATTGCCACAATAACAGCTACATATACTGCAATTACTACTAATAATAATAATACCATCACCATTATGTATAAAAATCCTTATTTTATATCTGAACAAGCCACACTCAAAACTGATTCATGCAATCATTTTCTTTCCATTTATTGAAACCGGTAACGATTCCGAAAGCAGCTCGTTCGTAGTTTCTTTATTTTGTAGGAACGAGTGACACCAGACATGGAACACGAGATGCAAAAACAAACAAAAACAAACAAACGAAAAAACGGTACAAGTTCGACACAGAATATATCCCTGTAAAGTGTGAAGGTGCATTTGTGTATGTATGTGTGTGTGTGTGTGTGTGCGTGTGCGTGTGCGTGTGCGTGTGCGTGTGTGTGTGTGTGTGTACATATACATGCTCTTGAGAATGAAGACTCCAAGGCCCTTCCTCGTGGGTCATTGAAATATCCTAAGAGCAGAAATGGACGAAGACACCTGCCCAATTAGATCTTCCAAATCATCTATGTCGAGATTATTTGGTAGAAGGTAGATGGATGCAGCCGTGTAAGTTCATGTCAAGTCTACCCTCACGGCCTTCACCTGTAGTGTTCTCTGCAGGTGGATGGCTTGGAAGGGAATATCCCGACACACTATCGCTGCTACTGCATGAGATCCATTATCAAAAGTCCCTTAATGGGAAATTGGACGACGATTTCCCCTGGTCATAATCCTTTGGAGGCATACAAAATAGGTTACATGAAGCTCTCGGATGTTGCAATTCATCCTAATTTACATGAATTCCTTGACAGTGCCATTGGATCAGGGTATCCAGTTCTTCAGGGAGATTAGCTTTAGGATTTCCAGTCTTGGAAGTGCCTTACAAAGGATTGTTTATCTGTGGACCTATTTTCGACAGGTTTTTATTTGGAAAAGCTCCGGATTCTTTTGCTTGGGTAAAGGACATAGCTGATCCTTTAGTTCAGGGTCATTCTCTCTAGTAGCGGAGGCCACTGTGGATGTGGTGGCAGCTGGTGCTGTCACAGTTGAGGTCTCTGGAGCTTTACCTGACGGCTCCAAAGTCCTCTGGACAAGCTCAAGTTTCTTTTTCCCAGGCAAAAGGCGGTCATGAGTCTTTGGTTCAGGGGCATTCTGTTTATCAGCAGAGGCCACGGTAGAAGTGATGGCAGCTGGAGCCATCACTGTTGAAGCCTCTCGAGCTTTGCCTGATGGCTCCAAAGACTTTACTATGGGAGGAAAAGGCTCCTCAATAGCCTCCTCACTCCCACTCTGTCTATAACATTAGTGGTAGTTTCTGGATTTGAAGTTTCCTTTGAGTCCTGAGATCGAACTATTGTGGAAAAGTGTGTGGTGCAAGAAACATTGGAGGTTAAGCCACTGTCTGTGGGAAAATGTTGTTTTCACTTTGAAATTGCTCTGTTAAATGTTAGTGCACATAGATGGCTCTGCCAATGCTTAGCCACAAATTAGTAGACCTTGTAACCTCACCTTGCCTAGAGTCTGCGGGAAAAACTTTTTTTTACTAATGTTATCAATATTGATACTGTTATTTTCATTATAAACATCTTAATTACTATTGTGTTATTGACATTACAGAGAGCGATACTTAATACTAGAAAACCCTGTCAGTGCAAGCACCACATAGGGTTGGGCACATATGGCCTTACCTTGAGGTGGTACCATACCAACTTAATTGATTCCAGAAGAACCAACGTTTCAAGAGCTAGAAGAAGAGCTGGTATCGATTGTTCCCCACCATTAAATTTCTTCTTAAAATGCTTTACTGCCACTACCTTAAAATTCTTTAGTTCCTCTGTCAGGCTCTCAGAATGCCTCATTAGGTCTCGGAAAAGGACAATGTCCCTTGCACTGATTGAGTGTTTTATGAGAACATGAAACCTGAACTCCAGGAATGTTGCATATTGCACGCAGACGGTCATTCGCCTGGTGACGAAACTATCAGCCTACTATCTCACTGTGGGGTGATCCGAGGACCACGTTGACTCACTTCAACTATCCTGCGATGTACTTTTTAGAAATTAAGATCCATGATGGACTTACCATCAGTGGTCTACAACACGGGGTGTTTACTATGAGATACTTTCATATTTACCAAGATTTCCCTTGACGATTGAGGATTAACGGAACCCGGGAAGCATTCTGATTCCCATTCTTGGCCTTTGGAATCAAGAAAGGTTCCAAAGTGATAATAGAAGACAATCGAGAGGGTTTGGCCAGAGGGTTGCATAAGTTATCAGGAGTACAAGGACAAGGTATAGGTTAGGGCTCAAATACACCCAGAAGCCAAAGGAGTAGTATTGAAATATACACATTCACTGCCCAGTACTGATGGACCTATGCGATGCCGACTGGACGGTGCCTGCTCGACCCCTTGCCATATATGACCAGCCGATTAATTTGACCGGGCCTTGATCAAACCACCCGTCTACCCAGAATAGAGGACCAATGAGATTGTTTGCTAGCTGCAGCATCGCTCAACCGCCATGACCCCTGACTCCTAGCAATACGGACGCAACACACGGCAAACACGTGAGAGGGTTCTCCGTGGTTCAAGACGAAATGAACCGGGGAAAGGTGCACCGTCTCCTCTTATAGGTCTTAGTGCATCTGAGTGCCACTTCGTTTCCTCCCTAACTGGTAGACCCTCCAATCTGGGTAGCCCTTTGGCCCAGCTCACTAGGTCATTGGGACCTCACCCCCCCTCCCTCCATCGCGGCAAGGCGGCTCCCATTAGGGGGAAGCTAGATCAGAGACGAAGAAATTAGAATATGTAATTAAAAGACTCAATAAATAAGAAGAGGGTTTCTGAATAATGAAAATGAGATGATGCTGTGAGATGGAATGTAAATTATTCATCCTGTGCTGATGATAAACTTAGGAGAAGGATGGAATTTGTAACTCTTGGAGACATGGGTGAAAACTGCAGTGCAAAATACACTATATATATATATATATATATATATATATATATATATATATATATATATATATATATATATATATATATATATTACACACACACACACACACACACACACACACACACACACACACACACACACACACACACACACACACACACACACACACACACACACACAAACACACACACACACACACACACACACACACACACACAGAAACACACACACACATAGAAACACACACACAAACACACAAACACACACATAGAAACACACACACACATATATATATATATAGCTAGTCTTGGCCATAGAAATCATTCGATCGGCGTTTTTAAATTCAGCAGTTTTGCAATATTTCAGAATTTATCGTCTCAAATATGGATTCTGGCCATCGTATGTTATGGAAACCACGTAAATGAAATATTTCGTTTGTTGTATTATTTTGAAGATTTAGGTTAGCAATTCTTATTCATTTTAAGTTTATTTAATTTTAATTTTAATTTAATTTAAATTTAAGTTTAATTTAAAGTTTACAGAGAATAACTTCAACACGAGAATAACTACAACATTTATGATGATGTTGTCGGGATGGTTGTAGCTGTTGCAATTATTGTTGCAATTGTTGTTGCTGTAGATATATTCTTTTAGCTGTTCGGTTTTTTGCAACAAATATTTATTCTTTTAACTGAGAACCATGATGATGTTGTTGGGATGGTTGTAGCTGTTGCGATTATTGTTGCAATGGTTGTTGCTGTAGATATTTTCTTTTAGCTGTTTTTGCAACAAATATTCATGCTTTTAACTGAGAACCATGATGATGTTGTCGGGATGGTTGTAGCCGTTGCAATTATTGTTGCAATGGTTGTTGCTGTAGATAAAATTTTCTTTTAGCAGTTCAGATTTTTGCAACAAATATTTATGCTTTTAACTGAGAACCATGATGATGTTGTCGGTTATTGTTGCAATTGTTGTTGCTGTAGATATTTTCTTTTAGCTGTTCAGATTTTGCAACAAATATTTATTCTTTTAACTGAGAACCATGATGATGTTGTCGGTTATTGTTGCAATTGTTGTTGCTGTAGATATTTTCTTTTAGCTGTTAAGTTTTTTGCAAGAAATATTTATGCTTTTAACTGAGAAATACATCAATCTTCGTTTTTTTTTTTTTTTTTTTTTCTTGAAAGACATCCTCTCACTTTCTGCCGCGTCAGTGTAGTCTTGTTCATCCTCTGACACATCTTCATTATTTCCACAAGCTTACTGTGACCTTGTTTTTAAAGCTCTTGATTATAATAAGGATTATAATAAGCTCGTCTTCGGATCTCGGATTAGGGGGATTTACGTCTGCCGGGGGAAAATTCGGTTACGTGAGCAGGGATGTATCAAAACATGTGAAAAGGTTGAAGGTGTAATGTTCCTTTCGTAAATGTAATTGGTTTACAGCCCCCCCCCCCCTTCTCGCACGTGTGTGTAATTATCTCTCGCTTGTAGTGAGGTTGAAGAGAAGTAATTTACGAAGCATTGTATGTAAATTGTCATTGTAAAGATAATGATTTTTGAAGGTTTGTGTTGTCTGGATGCAAGTCAAGGTCACGGTTGTTAATTATTTATATCAGTCCGATTTCTGATATAATTATAGGTGTAATGAAGAAAGTGGCGATGATGATATGGACGGTATCAATGATAACCATATTACAACCGTACTCATAATATAATTAATGAAAATGATGTTAATGATAATTCTCATACTAGTAACACAGATATACAACATTCGGTAAGATGGGAAATTTGAACAAAAAGCATGAAATGGAACAACGGAACAAAATCAGAGCGACACACGAACAGATAAATACTATATAAGAAAACTGTTCTTAGTTTAGTCCAT
Source organism: Penaeus vannamei (assembly GCF_042767895.1). Taxonomy (NCBI): domain Eukaryota; kingdom Metazoa; phylum Arthropoda; class Malacostraca; order Decapoda; family Penaeidae; genus Penaeus; species Penaeus vannamei. The sequence goes on along the minus strand of NC_091559.1, from coordinate 2,930,727 downwards.
ATCATATCAATATGATTACGAAGACAATCACAAAGCAACGGGTCTTACATTATTTTAAACATATTTCATTTTAAGGGAAACAATTGTTCATGTAGATTCCCTTGCAGCACTTTGGGTTGAATTTCATGTTTACTACTATTATTATTTTCTTGTTATTTTTATATCGTTATCAATGCCCTTATTAATTCCGCGCTGTCATCATCCTCTATTGTTTTGCTTTTTATCTACCTTTTTATATATTATGTTTTTTATTTATATATTATGTTTTATACGTTTATATTATATTACATGTTTTATATTATTTATATTATATTTTATATTATAAGTTTTATATATTATGTTTTAAATATTTATGTTTTATAGCTATTGTTTTATATCTTCTATTGTTTTGTTCAGCTCAGGTATTTCTATCTTTCTGTGTACTCGAGTATGATACCAAAGGGCAAATAAGTAACCAGATAAATTTGATTTTGCAAAAGCGCTCTTTTTCTGTTGACGTCAATTTGTCATGAGTAAAATACCATTCAAAATATCAGTCTCTACTTCGAAAAATGAATACCATTTTGAAATTTCAAATAAAGGTTTTGAAAAGCATAATTTCTGGATAATTTGACGAGGTTTGTGTAAAGCCAAGGTGGTCTTTCTTGGCCCCATATAACTGAGGAAGTTTGTATGGAAGATGTACTGAAGTTATGTAAGACTAGACTCGGGATGGAGTGAATTCCGTCTCATATAGTTTTCAGTTGTGTTGCAAAGCGTCAATGCGAGACACTTTCTTCAACTTCAGCACTTATGTAATATTTTTTTCCCCTCTTAAACATGGGTTATGATAAGACTTGGTGATAAACACACTGAAGATCATGCTTTGTTGTCTGTGTAAGCGAACTCGTGGCTGGTGTGTGTATATATGTGTGTATACATGTACAATATGTGTACTGGTTCTCGAGAATTGGGTTTATCACTAGAAAAGACAAAATAATCAGAATTTTAGCTGCAGTTTACCTAAAGGAAGGAAATAGCATCATCCACAAAAACACTAATTGAAATGTCAGCTGATATGAAAATATTGTTTAAGTTCCAAGTGCTTTCCGAATTATGAGGAAAGCCTCATCATTGAAGAAGGAGTGGAGGTGAGAGGAGTCCCAAAAGTTGCTGACCGTGACAAAGATAAGAGAACACTTCGGTTCATGCAACGAATAGACCACATGATAAGGTTTGAAGTTAGAATGACAAAAAAGAGACGTGGAAAAGTGTAAAGGACATGGCAGCTCTGATGAAATATTAAAATCGCGCAAATATGTACGTAATTTGATGCAATAAATATTTCTGAATCAAAGTATCAAGTGAAGGCAAAATGCTTTAGGAGAAATTAGGAATCTGCATTAATGATATGGAGCATGCAGAAGACGTAAAATTTTGACGAATAGTGTTCACTACGTCTAAAGTGAAAAGAAAATTTGAAAGAGAATATCTTCACTGTTCAAGAGATGTATTTGACAGGTTTCGATTATATCTTTGTAGGAAATACACGTACCTTTTCATAATAATTTACTAATGAAGGAAAGGCAAGGTAACAAACAGAATTACAGGGAATGCGCAAAGGAGGGAAGTAAACAACCAACACAACAATGCAATTCGTATTTAGTAGAATTACCTGAAGCATAAGAATGGCAGGGTTTTCCAAAGTACAAGTCGCAAGCTGATAGTCGGTATGTGAGAGTAAGCGAAATATTCAAAAAGGAAAATAGTATGCGATATTTTTTATAATTAAATAAAGTTATTAACATACCCTTATTTAAAGAGAACTAAAGAACATAGCATACCACATGGAGGGAGAAAGGTGCTCAACAGGTTGCTATAATTAACACCTGAAATCAAAACTGGATATACTCGGATATATAATGAAAATACCATCCCCCCCCCCCGAAAAAAATATAGATAGATATAGATATAGATATTCATTAATAATAATAAAGAGACAGAAAGAAACACAAATAAAAAGATGTATAGACACACAGACAGACAGATAAATAGACACCTATACACCAAACTTCAAGAGAAATAAATTAACAGTAATAAGTTTTATCAAGATAGTTTAAACAATATCTGCAATTACGTGGAACTAAAATGTAGCAATGCAACCACGAGAGGTATTCAGCCAAGGGAGAAGTTGCATAATTGCGTATGAAATGAATGACAAACGAGCAGAGGAGAACCAATTAAGCAGATAAAACCAACAGACAAATGATAAGGTTTAATTGACAGAATTTTATATATATATATATATATATATATATATATATATATATATATATATATATATATATATATATATATATATATATATAAATGGGTTTCAGTGACGAAAATTGGGAAAGGAGGTAAATGAGATATCGAGAATAAAGTAGAAAGGATGTGGAAAAAGTGTAATTGGAAGAATGAAGTCGGATATATTATCAAGTGGAGAGTTTGCAATTTGGAGAGAATGCAACCCCAAAGAGGCTTAATCTGAATAAGGGCAATTTTTAAAATAAAAAATGCGCACACACACAGATACACAGATATAAATTTATATATATATATGTATATGTATATATATATATATATATATATATATGTATATATGTATATGTATATATATATATATATATATATATATATATATATATATATATATATATATGTATATGCATATATATTCATAAATATATATATATACGTGAAGTATATATATGTATATATATATATATATATATATATATATATATGAATATATATATATATATATATATATATGGATATTACATATATATGTGTGTGTGTGTGTGTATCTATGTAGTTATATATATATATATATATATATATATATATATATATATATATGTATGTATATATATATATATGCATGTATGTATATATGTACATATATATATATATATATATATATATATATATATATATATATATATATATATATGTCATGTATATATATATATATATATACATATATATATATATATATATATATATATATATATATATATATATATATATATATATATATATATATATATATGTCATGTATATATATATATATATATATATATATATATATATATATATATATATATATATCATGTATATATATATATACATATATACATATATATATATATATATATATATATATATATATATATATATATATATGTGTGTGTGTGTGTGTGTGTGTGTGTGTGTGTGTGTGTGTATGTGTGTGTGTGTGTGTGTGTGTACGTATATATGTATATGATATATATGTATGTATATATATATATGTATATATATATATATATATATATATATATATATATATATATATATTGCTTCCTCTCACTTTCCTCCTCAGACCCGAAGATGGAATCGAGGACGATTCTAAAACTGTTGTCTCACTTTCTTCAATAAATCTAGATTGTGCATTGTAGGTGTGTGTGTGTGTACATACACACACACATATATATATACATATATATATATATATATATATATATATATATATATATATATATATATATATATATGTCTGTGTGTGTATGTAAATATGTATACATATTTATCTATATATCTAAATCTACATATATATACTTATAAATATACATATATATACATACATATATATATATATATGTGTGTGTGTGTGTGTGTGTGTGTGTGTGTGTGTGTGTGTGTGTGTGTGTGTGTGTGTGTATGTGTGTATATATACATATATATATATATATAATTGCGCAGATAAAGATATATAACCATGTACTTTGAATCCCTCTTTACTATACTTCTTAACTCTCAAACAAAACACTAAAATTATTACCCTACACGGAAGATATTCACACATTCGCGAAACTCTTGTATAAAGAGTGCGAATATCCGGAGACAAAGGAAGAGGGATCACAGGCCAAGGAGGGAGAGAAAAAAAAAAGATAAACAAAACGAGATAACACGAAGTTGGAAGTCCTGAGTGCTCTCCGAAGTACGGAGGGAACATCTAACAGGAGGCGAGAAGCACAAAGGAGAAGCGACAAGACTCCTTTTAAAAGGTTTGGAAACGCCAAGAAATCCCTTTAGGCAAGTCGATCGAACGGACGGACGAGAGAAGGGGGAAAGGTTGAGGTAAGAGAGAGGTTATGGACAAGAGGAAAGAGGTGTGGAATATCGGATAGAATGAGTATAAATATCCCAAACGTTTCGGCAACTGAATATATATATGCCAAACGTTTCGGCAATTGAATATAAATATCCCAAACGTTTCGGAAATTGAATATAAATATCCCAAACGTTTCGGCAATTGAATATAAATATCCCAAACGTTTCGGCAATTGAATATATATATGCCAAACGTTTCGGCAATTGAATATATATATCCCAAACGTTTCGGCAATTGAATATATATATATGCCAAACGTTTCGGCAATTGAATATAAATATCCCAAACGTTTCGGCAATTGAATATAAATATCCCAAACGTTTCGTCAATTGAATATAAATATCCCAAACGTTTCGTCAATTGAATATAAATATCCCAAACGTTTCGGCAATTGAATATATATATCCCAAACGTTTCGGCAATTGAATATAAATATCCCAAACGTTTCGGCAATTGAATATATATATCCCAAACGTTTCGGCAATTAAATAGATATATGCCAAACGTTTCGGCAATTGAATATGTATACGCCAAACGTTTCGGCAATTGAATATAAATATCCCAAACGTTTCGGCAATTGAATATATATGCCAAACGTTTCGGCAATTGAATATATATATGCCAAACGTTTCGGCAATTGAATATATATATGCCAAACGTTTCGGCAATTGAATACAAATATCCCAAACGTTTCGGCAACTGAATATATATACGCCAAACGTTTCGGCAATAGCGATTATGGGGTAAGGAAGGAATGCAAAAGGAACTATAGAATGGGCTGTGAAGTTGCATAACCGGATGAACATTAGTTGAAGGATGATAGGATTCGTTTGTAAAGAGCAATAGGTGAAATAATAGCTTGAAATTCATGGACGAATGGAAAAAAAACTACTAGTAAAAGTAGTAGTTTAGATAGTAGCCATTAAGACTGAATTTGTAAAAGCCAAAACCAACTAGATATGATTTTTTACTAAAGGATGAAAGGACATTCTGAATTAAAGACTGGATTGTTTATTCGCAAATGCATCTGCAGCAGTATTCTAGTAATTAAAGAGAAGGGGTACAACAGAAAAAAAAATAGAATTAGGAGGGGAAGCATAATGAAGCAAATGGATAGCGAACAGTCAAATCAGCTTACAATGTTTGTCATATTGCCAGACATTGTTTATGACAAGACGTGTTTTCATGTCCTTACAGACAGATAGATACACAAAGACATTTGTTTATTTCAGTACGGAAGACCAAAATAGTAGAAAATATCATAACGGTGGCAACTGGGTGACAGAAGAAGATCATAAGATATATTATAAGATTTCGTAACTATACGAGACATAGTAGTTTAGGGGAAAAAAATAATCCCCCATTTAACACAGACTAATATGAACCGTATTCATGTTGACAAATGTGGAAAGATATGAATGAAAACAAATATCTTCACAATGCGAGAAATGTATTTAACCGGTTTCGATTATATCTTCGTCAGAAATACACATATTTCTGACGAAGATATAATCGATTTAACCGGTTTCGATTATATCTTCGTTAGAAAAAAACACATATTTCTGACGAAGATATAATCGAAACCGGTTAAATACATCTCTTGCATTGTGAAGATATTCGTTCCTATTCATACCTTTCCACAGACTAATATATATTTAACTGGTAACAAGGTAAGTACCACTCACCGTTCAAACGCCCATCACCCTAGACTCGAAAGAGTAATTAGGAAATAAACCCACTTGTTTTCTGAGCCACGAAAGATCAATTAAGGAACGTGAAATTCAACCCGAGGTGCTACAAGGGAATACCAAAAAAGGTGAAGTAAATTTAAACCGTTTAGCCTCAAGGACAAGTAAAGGGGAGTAGCGTGATTAAGCTAAGAGTAGAAGGAGTTAGATGGAGGAATTTCAAGTAAAGGATTTAGTACCAAGACCAGTGACGGAAAAGGAAAAGGAACATTTTAGATGGAAATTTAGGTATATGGATACAGAATATATATATATATGTATATATATATATATATATATATATATATATATATAGAGAGAGAGAGAGAGAGAGAGAGAGAGAGAGAGAGAGAGAGAGAAAGAGTGAGATAGACAGACAGACAGAGACAGAG